>NC_053390.1:447480801-447566597 GCF_905171765.1 Bufo bufo | reverse complement strand
AGGTATCCCTCTTCTATTGAGCTCGGTGATCAGTTTAGGGATGGTCCAACTCCTGAGAGAAGTGACGCTGGCGTGCGCTGAGGCGAGGGTCTCTGGAATTGAAGAAGTCTCCCCCATGTTGTCCAGATGAGACATGCTGGAATTTGGAAGGATTACAGTTACTGTCTGAAGGATTTTACCCGGGAACCGTGCGAGTGCTGTGGAGCCGATGCTTGTGGAAAGAAAAAACGCCCGGAAGAAGGGAGGTGTGGGGAGCTATGTCACAGCGTGTGCCCGGGGTTTAAGAGACTGACGTACCTGGTGGTTTGGAGCTCCTGGATTTGAGACCCGTCTTGGGAAATTTCTGTTCCGTAGGAATGGACCGTGATCGAGCTTGAAGAAATCAAGACAAGTAAATGGCTGGTCGAAAGTAGAAGTAGTGAAAAAAAAAAAGGGGTGGGTGGGCCGTGCCCCGATGGAGGGGCTTCCCCTGACAGAGTGAACGGGACGAACCTGTAACCTTACAGAAAGAGGGTACGCAAGCCTGCGGGACGAGACCGGGCGAGACCTGGACCGTGAAACGGAAGACGATTTAGACAGAGGTGACCGGCGAGGTACATGAAAGACGCAGGGCCTGGTTGAGTGCGGGAATAAAACATGGACGGAAAGGAGGCCTGGGTAACGTGAACAGGCGTAAAACATGTGACAATGGAGACCTGAGTAACGTATACAGGTGGAAATCATGAACGAAAGGAGGCCTGAGTAACGTAAACAGGCGTGAAACATATACGAAATGGAGGCCTGAGAAAGGTAAACAGGCGTGAAACGTATACGAAATGGAGGCCTGAGTAACGTAAACAGGCGTGAAACATATACGAGATGGAGGCCTGAGTAACGTAAACAGGCGTGAGACATATACAGAATAGAGGCCTGAGTAACGTAAACAGGCGTGAAACATATACGAGATGGAGGCCTGAGTAACGTAAACAGGCGTGAAACATATACGGAATAGAGGCCTGAGTAACGTAAACAGGCGTGAAACATATACGAGATGGAGGCCTGAGTAACGTAAACAGGCGAGGAACATGTAGGAAAAAAGACCTGAGTAACGTAGACAGGCGAGAAACATATGCGAAGGGGAAGCCTGATTGGCGAAACAGGCGTGAGACATGTACGAACAGGAGGCCAGAGTAACGTGGACAGACATAAACATGTACAAAGGAGACCTGGTGGCGTGAATGGACGTGAGACATGTATGAACGGGAGGCCTGAGTAAATGAAACCGGGCGTGAAACAAGTACGTGGAACATGTATGAAAAGGAGGCCTGAATGACGAAAACAGGCGTGAAACATGTACAAGAAGGAGACCTGGGAAACAAACGGCGTGAAACATGTACGAAAAGGGAGGCCTGAGTAGAACATAACCAGGCGTGCAACAAGGACAACAGAAGGCCTGAGGGACGAAACAGGCGTGAAAGAGAGCTGAAGGAATGAGGAGGACGAAGGAGACAGAGGAAGGTAAGTCTACGTGAAGCGTGAAAAGAGAACGAGAAGATGAAGACAGACGTGGAAATAGAGGGCGACGGGGTCTGGAAGGAACACGTGAAGATGATGCTGCGAATCGGAGATAAGCGACTTACCGTGCTGATGGAGGAATCGATGAAGAAAACGATAGCCCGGGTAACGCCGATGGATACCGGAGGCGCTGAAATTGCCTGGTTACATGAATAATTATGAAATGACAACCGAAGTAAATAAAGTTAAATTAATAATGGAAAGGGAAAATAAAATAAAATAAATAACTTCCCCCCCCCCCCCCCCGTATATTATTATTATTAATATTTTCCTTTCCCTTCCCCTTCTCTGCCCTCCCCTCCTCCGAACTCTGTCCATGACGTGAGATGAAGATGCCGACTGGACAAAAATACGGACCTGGAAGTTGATTTTCAGGCTTCAAGCAGATGGAGGTTAGCAAGGCTGAAAAACCCGATGGCGAATGTGACGGACTGGCGACGGAATGACTGGAGTATTGGAAAGAATTTAACAACATGTGAATTATATATATATAAAAAAAAAAAATATTATTTTTTTTTTTCATTTTCCTCTGCTCTCTCCCCCCTCTGCCAGCAGATGGAGCCTCCGGCCCGGATGAAATGCCGTGAGCGTGGGGCCTGGGGCAGGAGGAGGAAGGGATCCGGAGGTGGATGTGCCCTGAAATGCTCCCAGAAGTGCTGGCAGCCGCACCGGGAGGGATGTGGGGGGTGGGGCGCGGAATGGAGATCCTGCGGGATGACAGAGGCGGCCGGGCGAAGTGGTGCCGGCAAGTACATTGTCCTGGCGACGGGTGGTGGGCGGAAGCCCTGGAGGGTAAAGAGAGCGCAGCGGCAACGGCGGCTGCGATGCCGGGGAGCGCGTGGACCTGCGGCCAGGTAGGGAGATGGCATGGTGGAAGACTTACCCAGACGGGAACCGGAAGTGACGACGTAGGACGAACGAAACGGCACCGCTAGCACCCGCAATGGGAGGGGGAGGCTCAGAGAATTTATAAGCCTCCGCCCCTCCCACAATTACAGGCTGTGAACAGCCTTAATATGTATACAATTTTTTTATTTATGTAAGTTTTACACAATTATTTCATTTTTGAAACAAAAAAAATTATGTTTGAGTGTCTCCATAGTCTGAGAGCCATAGTTTTTTTTTCAGTTTTTAGGCGATTATCTTAGGTAGGGTCTCATTTTTTGCGGGATGAGATGACGGTTTGATTGGCACTATTTTGGGGTGCATATGACTTTTTGATCGCTTGCTATTATACTTTTTGTGATGTAAGGTGACAAAAAATGGTTTATTTAGCACAGTTTTTATTTTTTACGGTGTTCATCTGAGGGGTTAGGTCATGAAATATTCTTATAGAGCCAGACGATACGGATGCGGCGATACCTAATATGTATTCTTTTTTTAATTTATGTAAGTTTTACACAATGATTTCATTTTTGAAACAAAAAAAATCATGTTTTAGTGTTTCCATAGTCTAAGAGCCATAGTTTTTTCAGTTTTTGGGCGATTATCTTAGGTAGGGTTTCATTTTTGCGGGATGAGATGATGGTTTGATTGGCACTATGTGGGGGTGCATATGACTTTTTGATCGCTTGCTATTATACTTTTTGTGATGTAAGGTGACAGAAGATGGTTTATTTAGCACAGTTTTTATTTTTTACGGTGTTCATCTGAGGGGTTAGGTCATGGAATATTTCTATAGAGCCAGACGATACGGATGCGGCGATACCTAATATGTATTCTTTTTTTAATTTACGTAAGTTTTACACAATGATTTCATTTTTGAAACAAAAAAAATCATGTTTTAGTGTTTCCATAGTCTAAGAGCCATAGTTTTTTCAGTTTTTGGGCGATTATCTTAGGTAGGGTCTCATTTTTGCGGGATGAGATGATGGTTTGATTGGCACTATGTTGGGGTGCATATGACTTTTTGATCGCTTGCTATTATACTTTTTGTGATGTAAGGTGACAGAAAATGGTTTATTTAGCACAGTTTTTATTTTTTATTTTTTACGGTGTTCACCTAAGGGGTTAGGTCATGTGATATTTTTATAGAGCCGGTCGATACGGACGCGGCGATACATAATATGTATACTTTTTTTTTATTTATGTAAGTTTTACACAATAACAGCTTTTTTAAAACAAAAAAAATTATGTTTTAGTGTCTCCATATTCTGAGCCATAGTTTTTTTATTTTTTGGGCGATTGTCTCAAGTAGGGGCTCATTTTTTGCGGGATGAGGTGACGGTTAGATTTTGCTGTTGCACTTTTTGTGATGTAAGGTGGCAATTTTATTTTAATTTAGCACAGTTTTTATTTTTTACGGTGTTCATCTGAGGGGTTAGGTCATGTGATATGTTTATAGAGCTGGTCGATACGGACGCGACTATACCTAATATGTCTATGTGTCTTTTCCCTATTTTTACAATTTTTTTTACTTTCTTTTTGGAAAAAGACGATTTTTTTATTTTATTTTTTACTTGAAACTTTTAATTTTTTTTGTAAAACTTTAATTTTATGAACCTTTTTTTTAACTTTATTATTTGTCCCACTCTGGGACTTCAACATTACAGGGTCTGCTCCCTGTTTCAATGCAGCACGATACATCTGTATTGAACTGTTAGGCCCCTTTCACACGGGCGCGATGCGTGAGTTGAACGCATTGCACCCGCACTGAATACCGACCCATTCATTTCTATGGGGCTGTTCACATGAGCGGTGATTTTCACGCATCACTTGTGCGTTGCGTGAAAATCGCAGCATGCTCTATATTCTGCGTTTTTCACGCAACGCAGGCCCCATAGAAGTGAATGGGGTTGCGTGAAAATCGCAAGCATCCGCAAGCAAGTGCGGATGCGGTGCGATTTTCACGCACGGTTGCTAGGAGACGATCGGGATGGAGACCCGATCATTATTATTTTCCCTTATAACATGGTTATAAGGGAAAATAACAGCATTCTGAATACAGAATGCATAGTAAAATAGCGCTGGAGGGGTTAAAAAAAATATATAATAATTTAACTCACCTTAATCCACTTGCTCGCGCAGCCCGGCATCTCCTTCTGTCTCCTTTGCTGAACAGGACCTGTGGTGATGTCACTCCGGTCATCACATGATCCATGACATGATCTTACAAAAGGAAGCAAGATGGATCATTAGGCCTAAATGATTTAAGTGTATTCTTATAAATGTTAATTCTATGTATGTATGTGGGGCTTGTTTTGTATTTGTACGTCTGAAAGTAGATCAACAGTAGTAACATTAGTTACTATGACTACCCCGCCATACGATATTTAAAAGCGAGCACGCAGTGGCGTGATGACGTTGGTTGGCCTGAAGAAGCACGAGAGCGTGAAACGGCCGTCGGCGCTTACCTGTCTGTATGAGAGCTGTTCCGCCCCTGCCTTTTATTGGAATGTCTTTATTGACAATAAAGAAGTGTGTTTTTCTACATTGGTGAGTGCCGACTACTATATTCTATATATCTATGGACTTTACCATGACTTCCTGGGATGGAAGACTCTCTGGCTCATATTCACCCTTAACCCAAAGAACGATTCAACAATGTGACTTGGTGTAAAGGCCGTAGCGGCAATTTATTAACAACCAATAATTACCATGAATTGTACATTTACCTTGTAACCATTGTAACATTAATACATGTAAACTTTTTCCTCACTTCCTGTCCCCGAATAGTCCTACATGACGTGAAGGTATCCTAGAAGGAAATCCAAGTAAACCATATTCGCCCCTCGCGAACCTCCACTTATGATCAAGATTTTTAATCCAACTTTACCCTTGGCCGCACTCTCCAACCCAAGGGCACCAACTCCTGCAAATTATACCCCTGCCAGGCTATTAGCCCAAACAGGATCCTCTGCCAGGCTATTAGCCCAAACAGGATCCCCCAGCTTTCCATTCACCACAACCTCCTAGATGCACGCCGAAAAAGAGATAGAGCCATGCACCTATTCCAAGTTTTGCCTCCCAGGATCCCTCTTCTACCTGCCCGCTACGACAATAGCAATATACTAAAATACCCCCCAACTATAATAAAAAACACGGGAGGGTGGGTGGGTAACTCCACGTTCTTAAAACTCACCAAGCCCCTCCCCTCACTGCCTTAAATCCCCGGCGCGAAAATGCTGCTCCACCCATCTCTCCTCCCCTACCACACTCCTTACAGCCTAAGCTTAACCCTTTACGCCACTACCTTCCACCATAGTCAAGCCGCATTTCGCTACGGCTGCGCCCCGCTCCATTGCTTTTCATATGTTTACAGTCTGAGCACCACCTTAACAAAGTGACGTGGTTTGTACAGGGATGCCTTGACAATCTTCTATTTCTTATATGACTGGACTATCCTCAGAATAGGTCATCAATATCACATCTGGTGGGGGTCCGACACCCGGGACCCCCACTGATCAGCTGTTAGAAGAGGCTGGGTGCTCCATGCTGCCTCTTCCTTACCCAGTGACTAGGGTGGCCAGACGTCCGGCTTTCAGGCTTCCTGTGCTCCATCCGACGCAGGGCCTGGAGGGACGCTGGGTGTCCTTTTCAGTGGCTCCACACTCAGACAGCAACATTGCAATACGAGTATGAGCTGCAGCGACAAATTAACTGACTGAGGCTCCTCTCATCCCCAGTCACTAGAGCCGGAGACGTGTCACGCTGAGGGTGAGAGAAGCACTCCTGGCCTCTGCGGCTCACCTTCATGTCTTCCAGTACTTTTTTTCTTTTGGTTATAAGGTCCTGCTTTTTGGGGTGAAGCAAGCGGCCACCCTACCAGTGACATCACTGTACATCGATCACGTGGCCTAGTTGCAGCTCAGCCCCATTCAAGTCAATGATTTCAATGAGGCTGAGCTGCAATACCAAGCACTGCCACTATACAATGTATGGCGCTGTCCTTGGAAAGCTTCCGGGAGCCTGCATTGCTCACCACAGCTGCTCCCTGAAACAGCTGATCAGCGGGATTCCAGGACTCAGACCCCCGCTGATGTGATAATGATTACCTATTCTGAGGGTAATTAGTCATCATTATCTTTTCCAGGTTAACCCCTTTAACTCCTTCAGGACCGGGCTCATTTTCACCTTCAGGACCAGGCCATTTTTTGCAAATCTGACCAGTGTCACTTTAGGTGGTGATAACTTTAAAATGCTTTGACTTATCCAGGCCATTCTGAGATTGTTTTTTCATCACATATTGTATTTCATGACACTGGTAAAATGGAGTCAATTTTTATTTATAAAAAAATACCAAATTTGCAAAAAATTTGGTAACATTTGCAAATTTCCAAGTTTCAATTTCTCTACTTCTATAATACATAGCAATACCTACAAAAATAGTTATTACTTTACATTCCCCATATGTCTACTTCGTGTTTGGATAATTTTGGGAATGACATTTTATTTTTTGGGGATGTTACAAGGCTTAGAAGTTTAGAAGCAAATCTTGAAATTTTTCAGAAATTTTCAAAAACCCACTTTTCAAGGACCAGTTCAGATCTGAAGTCACTTTGTGAGGCTTACATAATAGAAACCACCCAAAAATGACCCCATTCTAGAAACTGCACCCTTCAAGGTATTCAAAACTGATTTTACAAACTTTGTTAACCCTTTAGGTGTTCCACAATAATTAATTGAAAATAGATACAATTTGAAAATTTTACTTTTTTGGCAGATTTTTCCATTTTTATAATTTTTTTCCCAGTTACAAAGCAAGGGTTAACAGCCAAACCAAACTCAATATTTATGGCTCTGACTCTGTAGTTTACAGAAACACCCCATATGTGGTCGTAAACCGCTGTACGGGCACACGGTAGGGCGCAGAAGGAAAGGAATGCCATACGGTTTTTGGAAGGCAGATTTTGCTGGACTGGTTTCTTGACACCATGTCCCATTTGAAGCCCCCCTGATGCACCCCTAGAGTAGAAACTCCATAAAAGTGACCCCATCTAAGAAACTACACCCCTCAAGGTATTCAAAACTGATTTTAAAATCGTCGTTAACTTTTTAGGTGTTCCACAAGAATTAATGGAAAATAGAGATACAATTTCAAAATTTCACTTTTTTGGCAGATTTTCCATTTTAATATTTTTTTCCCAGTTACAAAGCAAGGGTTAACAGCCAAACAAAACTCAATATTTATGGCCCTGATTCTGTAGTTTACAGAAACATCCCATAAGTGGTCGTAAACTGCTGTACGGGCACACGGCAGGGTGCAGAAGGAAAGAAATGCCATACGGTTTTTGGAAGGCAGATTTTGCTGGACTGTTTTTTTGGACACCATGTCCCATTTGAAGCCCCCTTGATGTACCCCTAGAGTAGAAACCCTAAAAAAGTGACCCCATTTTAGAAACTACGGGATAGGGTGGAAGTTTTGTTGGTACTAGTTTAGGGTACATATGATTTTTGGTTGCTCTCTATTACACTTTTTGTGAGACAAGGTAACAAGAAATAGCTGTTTTGGCACCGTTTTTTTTTGTGTTATTTACAACATTCATCTGACAGGTTAGATCATGTGGTATTTTTATAGAGCAGGTTGTCATGGACACGGCGATACCTAATATGTATACAATATTTTTATTTATGTAATTTTTACACAATTATTTCATTTTTGAAACAAAAAAAATTATGTTTGAGTGTCTCCATAGTCTGAGAGCCATAGTTTTTTTTTCAGTTTTTAGGCGATTATCTTAGGTAGGGTCTCATTTTTTGCGGGATGAGATGACGGTTTGATTGGCACTATTTTGGGGTGCATATGACTTTTTGATCGCTTGCTATTATACTTTTTGTGATGTAAGGTGACAAAAAATGGTTTATTTAGCACAGTTTTTATTTTTTATTTTTTACGGTGTTCATCTGAGGGGTTAGGTCATGAAATATTCTTATAGAGCCAGACGATACGGATGCGGCGATACCTAATATGTATTCTTTTTTTAATTTATGTAAGTTTTACACAATGATTTCATTTTTGAAACAAAAAAAATCATGTTTTAGTGTTTCCATAGTCTAAGAGCCATAGTTTTTTCAGTTTTTGGGCGATTATCTTAGGTAGGGTTTCATTTTTGCGGGATGAGATGATGGTTTGATTGGCACTATGTTGGGGTGCATATGACTTTTTGATCGCTTGCTATTATACTTTTTGTGATGTAAGGTGACAGAAGATGGTTTATTTAGCACAGTTTTTATTTTTTACGGTGTTTATCTGAGGGGTTAGGTCATGGAATATTTCTATAGAGCCAGACGATACGGATGCGGCGATACCTAATATGTATTCTTTTTTTAATTTACGTAAGTTTTACACAATGATTTCATTTTTGAAACAAAAAAAATCATGTTTTAGTGTTTCCATAGTCTAAGAGCCATAGTTTTTTCAGTTTTTGGGCGATTATCTTAGGTAGGGTTTCATTTTTGCGGGATGAGATGATGGTTTGATTGGCACTATGTTGGGGTGCATATGACTTTTTGATCGCTTGCTATTATACTTTTTGTGATGTAAGGTGACAGAAAATGGTTTATTTAGCACAGTTTTTATTTTTTATTTTTTACGGTGTTCACCGTAGGTCATGTGATATTTTTATAGAGCCGGTCGATACGGACGCGGCGATACATAATATGTATACTTTTTTTTTATTAATGTAAGTTTTACACAATAACAGCTTTTTTAAAACAAAAAAAATTATGTTTTAGTGTCTCCATATTCTGAGCCATAGTTTTTTTATTTTTTGGGCGATTGTCTCAGGTAGGGGCTCATTTTTTGCGGGATGAGGTGACGGTTAGATTTTGCTGTTGCACTTTTTGTGATGTAAGGTGGCAATTTTATTTTAATTTAGCACAGTTTTTATTTTTTACGGTGTTCATCTGAGGGGTTAGGTCATGTGATATGTTTATAGAGCTGGTCGATACGGACGCGACTATACCTAATATGTCTATATGTCTTTTCCCTATTTTTACAATTTTTTTTACTTTCTTTTTGGAAAAAGACGATTTTTTTATTTTATTTTTTACTTGAAACCTTTAATTTTTTTTGTAAAACTTTAATTTTATGAACCTTTTTTTTTTCACTTTATTATTTGTCCCACTCTGGGACTTCAACATTACAGGGTCTGCTCCCTGTTTCAATGCAGCACGATACATCTGTATTGAACTGTTAGGCCCCTTTCACACGGGCGCGATGCGTGAGTTGAACGCATTGCACCCGCACTGAATACCGACCCATTCATTTCTATGGGGCTGTTCACATGAGCGGTGATTTTCACGCATCACTTGTGCGTTGCGTGAAAATCGCAGCATGCTCTATATTCTTCACGCAACGCAGGCCCCATAGAAGTGAATGGGGTTGCGTGAAAATCGCAAGCATCCGCAAGCAAGTGCGGATGCGGTGCGATTTTCACGCACGGTTGCTAGGAGACGATCGGGATGGAGACCCGATCAATATTATTTTCCCTTATAACATGGTTATAAGGGAAAATAATAGCATTCTGAATACAGAATGCATAGTAAAATAGCGCTGGAGGGGTTAAAAAAAATATATAATAATTTAACTCACCTTAATCCACTTGCTCGCGCAGCCCGGCATCTCCTTCTGTCTCCTTTGCTGAACAGGACCTGTGGTGATGTCACTCCGGTCATCACATGATCCATGACATGATCTTTTACCATGGTGATGGATCATGTAATGGATCATGTGATGACCGGAGTGACGTCACCACAGGTCCTGTTCAGCAAAGGAGACAGAAGGAGATGCCAGCCTGCGCGATCAAGTGGACTAAGGTGAGTTAAATTATTTTTATATTTTTTTTAACCCCTCCAGCGCTATTTTACTATGCATTCTGTATTCAGAATGCTATTATTTTCCCTTATAACCATGTTATAAGGGAAAATAATACAATCTACAGAACACCGATCCCAAGCCCGAACTTCTGTGAAGAAGTTCGGGTTTGGGTACCAAACATGCGTGATTTTTCTCATGCGAGTGCAAAACGCATTACAATGTTTTGCACTCGTGCGGAAAAATCGCGGGTGTTCCCGTAACGCACCCGCACATTTTCCCGCAACGCCCGTCTGAAAGAGGCCTTAGTGTCTTACACTGTAATACGCTAACAGTTGCCTAGGAGACCTCTTAGGCCTCCGTACATGCTTGGCTTGGGGCTGCCATGGCAACCATCGAGTCCCCGCCACAGCAGCGCGGGGACCGATGGATGAGGTGAGGAAGCGCAAACCTCCCATATGCCGCGGTCAGCGCTGACCACGGCATATGAGGGGTTAATCCACCGGCATCGGCGTTATCGCCGATGCTGGTGGATGCAGCAGGGATCCGGCTGTCAGTAACAGGGGGGGAGGAACGACTGCAGGACGAGAATGCTCGTCCTCTAGCGCTAAGTGCCGGCGATTTAGGACGAGCATTCTCGTCCTGGGTCATTAAAGGGGTTTTCTCATCTTGCTACTTCATCCTCAATTGCTGCCAGCTAGCTGTTCACTTCCTGTTTTTTCTGCAGCTAAGGCTGGGCGGGCTAAGGCAGCTAGACTGAAGGCCGGTGTTCCGGAATTTTCTGCTACCCAGAATATTTTGCTACCCACGTCACTTCCGGTAGTGACGTGGGAGGTGTGTCTCTCACCTCGGCTTCTCATTGGCTCTGCCGGGGGTTTGTCGGCGCAGGCGCGGAGGATTCACCCATAGCGTGAACGCGCCGAGGGTAGCAGAAAATTCCGGACCACTGCGCATGCGCGAAAGACACGGCCGAAGGTAGCAGAAATTTCCGGCCCACTGCGCATGCGCGAAGAAGACCGACAGAAGGTAGCAGAAAATTCCGGCTTCGCGCATGCGCAGTAGGCCGGAATTTTCTGCTACCTTTGGCTCCTACTGCGCCTGCACCGAGCCGTCTTGTATAGCTCGCCGAAGGTAGCAGAACATTCCGGACCACTGCACATGCGCGAAAAAGGACGGTTTGGCGCAGGCACAGTAGCGCCGAGTCAGTTAACAGTAAAGTTTAACAAAATGCAAATATCTAGACCTCTTCAGCACCTATGTGACGTTTACTTGACAGTATTTTTATTAATCGGTCACTCAGACCACATTACGTCTAGCTTGAAGTGCTGACTAATAAAATTTTTAATCTTTATTTAATTTCCTTAAAACTATCTTCCACAATATAGACATAAACTGTTTAAAAGTATGCGCGAAAAAGGGCCGAAGGTAGCAGAAGATTCCGGCCCACTGCGCATGCGTGAAAAAAGACGGCCTGGCGCAGGCGCAGTAGGAAATCGCGCCGAGTCCAGTTAACAATAAGGGGCTACGGCGCATGCACGCCTAGGGTAGGGTAGCAAATTTTTACAGGTCAGTGCGCAGTGTTTTCCGTAATTTGTTGCTACCTGTTCTGTTATTTTATGCTAACTGTAAAATTTTGCTATCCTTGTCACTTCCTGTTGTGAGGTAGCCGCACGGAAGGGTTTTGAAGGAGTTGTACCCACCGCTCTTACACCTTTCTATGGAGTCAGGGATGTCACCGCTCTTACACCTTTCTATGGAGTTAGGGATGTCACCGCTCTTACACCTCTATGAAGTCAGGGATGTCACCGCTCTTACACCTCTATGGAGTCAGGGATGTCACTGCTCTTACACCTTTCTATGGAGTCAGGGATGTCACCGCTCTTACACCTTTCTATGGAGTCAGGGATGTCACCGCTCTTACACCTTTCTATGGAGTCAGGGATGTCACCGCTCTTACACCTTTCTATGGAGTTAGGGATGTCACTGCTCTTACACCTCTATGGAGTCAGGGATGTCACCGCTCTTACACCTCTATGGAGTCAGGGATGTCACCGCTCTTACACCTTTCTATGGAGTCAGGGATGTCACCGCTCTTACACCTTTCTATGGAGTCAGGGATGTCACCGCTCTTACACCTCTATGGAGTCAGGGATGTCACCGCTCTTACACCTCTATGGAGTCAGGGATGTCACTGCTCTTACACCTTTCTATGGAGTCAGGGATGTCACCGCTCTTACACCTTTCTATGGAGTCAGGGATGTCACCGCTCTTACACCTTTCTATGGAGTCAGGGATGTCACCGCTCTTACACCTTTCTATGGAGTTAGGGATGTCACTGCTCTTACACCTCTATGGAGTCAGGGATGTCACCGCTCTTACACCTCTATGGAGTCAGGGATGTCACCGCTCTTACACCTTTCTATGGAGTCAGGGATGTCACCGCTCTTACACCTTTCTATGGAGTCAGGGATGTCACCGCTCTTACACCTCTATGGAGTCAGGGATGTCACCGCTCTTACACCTCTATGGAGTCAGGGATGTCACCGCTCTTACACCTTTCTATGGAGTCAGGGATGTCACCGCTCTTACACCTCTATGGAGTCAGGGATGTCACCGCTCTTACACCTCTATGGAGTCAGGGATGTCACCGCGCTTACACCTTTCTATGGAGTCAGGGATGTCACCGCGCTTACACCTTTCTATGGAGTCAGGGATGTCACCGCTCTTACACCTTTCTATGGAGTCAGGGATATCACCGCTCTTACACCTTTCTATGGAGTCAGGGATGTCACTGCTCTTACACCTCTATGGAGTCAGGGATGTCACCGCTCTTACACCTCTATGGAGTCAGGGATATCACCGCTCTTACACCTTTCTATGGAGTTAGGGATGTCACCGCTCTTACACCTCTATGAAGTCAGGGATGTCACCGCTCTTACACCTCTATGGAGTCAGGGATGTCACCGCTCTTACACCTTTCTATGGAGTCAGGGATGTCACCGCTCTTACACCTTTCTATGGAGTCAGGGATGTCACCGCTCTTACACCTTTCTATGGAGTCAGGGATGTCACCGCTCTTACACCTTTCTATGGAGTCAGGGATGTCACCGCTCTTACACCTTTCTATGGAGTCAGGGATGTCACCGCTCTTACACCTTTCTATGGAGTCAGGGATGTCACCGCTCTTACACCTTTCTATGGAGTCAGGGATGTCACCGCTCTTACACCTTTCTATGGAGTTAGGGATGTCACTGCTCTTACACCTCTATGGAGTCAGGGATGTCACCGCTCTTACACCTCTATGGAGTCAGGGATGTCACCGCTCTTACACCTTTCTATGGAGTCAGGGATGTCACCGCTCTTACACCTTTCTATGGAGTCAGGGATGTCACCGCTCTTACACCTCTATGGAGTCAGGGATGTCACCGCTCTTACACCTCTATGGAGTCAGGGATGTCACCGCTCTTACACCTTTCTATGGAGTCAGGGATGTCACCGCTCTTACACCTCTATGGAGTCAGGGATGTCACCGCTCTTACACCTCTATGGAGTCAGGGATGTCACCGCGCTTACACCTTTCTATGGAGTCAGGGATGTCACCGCGCTTACACCTTTCTATGGAGTCAGGGATGTCACCGCTCTTACACCTTTCTATGGAGTCAGGGATATCACCGCTCTTACACCTTTCTATGGAGTCAGGGATGTCACTGCTCTTACACCTCTATGGAGTCAGGGATGTCACCGCTCTTACACCTCTATGGAGTCAGGGATATCACCGCTCTTACACCTTTCTATGGAGTCAGGGATGTCACCGCTCTTACACCTCTATGGAGTCAGGGATGTCACCGCTTTTACACCTCTATGGAGTCAGGGATGTCACCGCTCTTACACCTTTCTATGGAGTCAGGGATGTCACCGCTCTTACACCTCTATGGAGTCAGGGATGTCACCGCTCTTACACCTCTATGGAGTCAGGGATGTCACCGCTCTTACACCTCTATGGAGTCAGGGATGTCACCGCTTTTACACCTCTATGGAGTCAGGAATGTCACCGCTCTTACACCTTTCTATGGAGTCAGGGATGTCACCGCTCTTACACCTCTATGGAGTCAGGGATGTCACCGCTTTTATACCTCTATGGAGTCAGGGATGTCACCGCTCTTACACCTTTCTATGGAGTCAGGGATGTCACCGCTCTTACACCTCTATGGAGTCAGGGATGTCACCGCTCTTACACCTCTATGGAGTCAGGGATGTCACCGCTCTTACACCTTTCTATGGAGTCAGGGATGTCACCGCGCTTACACCTTTCTATGGAGTCAGGGATGTCACCGCTCTTACACCTTTCTATGGAGTCAGGGATATCACCGCTCTTACACCTTTCTATGGAGTCAGGGATGTCACTGCTCTTACACCTCTATGGAGTCAGGAATGTCACCGCTCTTACACCTCTATGGAGTCAGGGATATCACCGCTCTTACACCTTTCTATGGAGTCAGGGATGTCACCGCTCTTACACCTCTATGGAGTCAGGGATGTCACCACTTTTACACCTCTATGGAGTCAGGGATGTCACCGCTCTTACACCTTTCTATGGAGTCAGGGATGTCACCGCTCTTACACCTCTATGGAGTCAGGGATGTCACTGCGCTTACACCTCTATGGAGTCAGGGATGTCACCGCTCTTACACCTCTATGGAGTCAGTGATGTCACCGCGAGGGTTTTTTTTTTTTTTTCTTTATTTCATGCGGTTTTTTTCGGATTTTATGTGTTTTAAGTTCAACATATATATTAAAGTGAAATATACCACATGAAATGTCAAATTGAATAATAAATTCGTCAATAGAAAGACTTTAGAACCAGAATACATGAAATACAAATCAGTTACAAAAAAGCACATGTCCCAACATTTAGATTTGATTTCCTGGTCTTCAGGATATCCCTCACTGGTCCAACCCATGGTTCAACCCATGTTCCAACCCACAGCTGTTAATCATGGACACTATATAAAAGAGGACATTACACCTCCACTGTTAAACCACTGAGGAAGGGGTCTCTTTACCCCGAAACGCGTTTGGTGATGACAGTGAGGGATTACTAAGAAGAAATATCTACAATTGTGCATCTACATTTGGATTGAAAGCAACTATCTACGCCAAAGAAATTTGAAAACCCCGCCTGGAACTACAGCTAACCTGACCGCCCAGCAAACCACGTGGGATGCCACACAGGTCCTGGAAGGTCAGATCGGTGATATTAAACGGCACCGCTATAACGAATATCCAGGAGCGTGGGGAACTTCACATACAGACTCTACCCACAGGTCCTTGCAGCTCACAACAGAGCACTACACCTGAAAACCTTGGTGTACCAATGGACCGACCACAGGAGCGGTAAAGTACCCTGTATAATTATCTATCCAAATATTGTATAATGTGGATATACTAATGACTTTCCAACAACTGTGGAATTTATAACTTCAACTGTCTCTGGACTATATTGCTTGGAGCTACTTGATAACAGCTACGGCTAATTAGCCTCTCCAAGGGCTCTAATGCTATTGAGAAATAGCTCCTCTCAGGGATTTTAGCGCTATTGAACTCCAGATTTTAGTGCTATTGATTTTTGTGCGGCATTTATATTTTTAACTGTATTTTATGAAATGTTTTTATATGTAATATTGTAGCGTGTCTACTTTTAAGCCTATAAAATTTATGTGGATACCTAACTATCGTGTGTTTGCCTAATATTGAGTGACCCCCTATCCAAATTTTACACTGACATCCCTGACTCCATAGAGGTGTAAGAGCGGTGACATCCCTGACTCCATAGAAAGGTGTAAGAGCGGTGACATCCCTGACTCCATAGAAAGGTGTAAGAGCGGTGACATCCCTGGCTCCATAGAGGTGTAAAAGCGGTGACATCCCTGACTCCATAGAGGTGTAAGAGCGGTGACATCCCTGACTCCATAGAAAGGTGTAAGAGCGGTGATATCCCTGACTCCATAGAGGTGTAAGAGCGGTGACATCCCTGACTCCATAGAGGTGTAAGAGCAGTGACATCCCTGACTCCATAGAAAGGTGTAAGAGCGGTGATATCCCTGACTCCATAGAAAGGTGTAAGAGCGGTGACATCCCTGACTCCATAGAAAGGTGTAAGCGCGGTGACATCCCTGTCTCCATAGAAAGGTGTAAGCGCGGTGACATCCCTGACTCCATAGAGGTGTAAGAGCGGTGACATCCCTGACTCCATAGAGGTGTAAGAGCGGTGACATCCCTGACTCCATAGAAAGGTGTAAGAGCGGTGACATCCCTGACTCCATAGAGGTGTAAGAGCGGTGACATCCCTGATTCCATAGAGGTGTAAGAGCGGTGACATCCCTGACTCCATAGAAAGGTGTAAGAGCGGTGACATCCCTGACTCCATAGAAAGGTGTAAGAGCGGTGACATCCCTGACTCCATAGAAAGGTGTAAGAGCGGTGACATCCCTGACTCCATAGAAAGGTGTAAGAGCAGTGACATCCCTGACTCCATAGAGGTGTAAGAGCGGTGACATCCCTGACTCCATAGAGGTGTAAGAGCGGTGACATCCCTAACTCCATAGAAAGGTGTAAGAGCGGTGGGTAAAACTCCTTCAAAACCCTTCCGTGCGGCTACCTCACAACAGGAAGTGACAAGGATAGCAAAATTTTACAGTTAGCATAAAATAACGGAACAGGTAGCAACAAATTACGGAAAACACTGCGCACTGACCTGTAAAAATGTGCTACCCTACCCTAGGCGCGCATGCGCCGTAGCCCTTTATTGTTAACTGGACTCGGCGCGATTTCCTACTGCGCCTGTGCCAGGCCGTCTTTTTTCACGCATGTGCAGTGGGCCGGAATCTTCTGCTACCTTCAGCCCTTTTTCGCGCATACTTTTAAACAGTTTATGTCTATATTGTGAAAGATAGTTTTAAGGAAATGAAATAAAGATTTAAAATTTTATTAGTCAGCACTTCAAGCTAGACGTAATGTGGTCTGAGTGACCGATTAATAAAAATACTGTCAAGTAAACGTCACAGAGGTGCTGAAGAGGTCTAGATATTTGCATTTTGTTAAACTTTATTGTTAACTGGACTCGGCGCTACTGCCCCTGGGCCAAACCGTCCTTTTTCGCGCATGCGCAGTGGTCCGGAATGTTCTGCTACCTTCGGCTCGCTATACAAGACGGCTCGGCGCAGGCGCAGTAGGAGCCGAAGGTAGCAGAAAATTCCGGCCTACTGCGCATGCGCGAAGCCGAAATTTTCTGCTACCTTCTGTCGGTCTTCTTCGCGCATGCGCAGTGGGCCGGAATTTTCTGCTACCTTCGGCCGTGTCTTTCGCGCATGCGCAGTGGTCCGGAATTTTCTGCTACCCTCGGCGCGTTCACGCTATGGGTGAATCCTCCGCGCCTGTGCCGACAAACCCCCGGCAGAGCCAATGAGAAGCCGAGGTGAGAGACACACCTCCCACGTCACTACCGGAAGTGACGTGGGTAGCAAAATATTCCGGGTAGCAGAAAATTCCGGAACACCGGCCACACCTCCTTATGACATCACACTGAAAGCTGAGTCCTGCGTGCTCGTTCATGTGAAAAGTATGACTCATCAGTCTGCAGTGTCTGTGAGGGGAATGGTCACTCAGAGAGCCATGTGAAGTGAGCTCAGTGTACAGTATTACGTGGCTGTTCTGCAGTTTTACACATAAAATATCTGTCTGATCTTTTACAAACCCATTCTGTGCATCAAAAACTATAATTCCATATTATACATTAGCCCAAAAGCTTGACCAACCCCCACCCACCAGCACTGATGCAGATTTGTTTCCATTACAGCTGTACTCCAGTTGTGTATAAACCTCACACTATGTATCTTTATAGATGCATATACAGCTCAGCTACACGTGTCTTCTCCAGTCCCCTAACATCACTTTGGCTGAATGGCTTCCTATACAGCCCTGCTACATCTTTATTCTACTCCCCCACTAGCACTGTGTCTGAAAAGCTTCATATACAGCACTGCTACAGCTGTCTGTTTATCTCTTCAACCAGCACTGTGTCAGAACAGCCGCATATTCAGCTCTACTACATCTTTTTCTCTCTTCAACCAGCACTGTATCAGAACAGCCTCATATTCAGCTCTGCTACATCTGTTTCTCTTTCACCGGCATTGATGCTGACCTGCCACATATACAGCTCTACTACATTTGTCTGTTTTTATCTTCAACCAGCACTGTGTCAGAACCCCCTGCATATTCAGCTCTGCTACATCTGTTTCTCTTTCACCAGCATTGATGCTGACCTGCCACATATACAGCTCTGCTACATCTGTTTTTATCTTCAACCAGCACTGTGTCAGAACACCCGCATATTCAGCACTGCTACATGTGTTTCTCTTTCACCATCATTGATGCTGACCTTCCACATATACAGCCTGCTACATCTGTTTTTATCTTCAACCAGCACTGTCAGAACCCCCTGCATATTCAGCACTGCTACATCTATTTCTCTTTCACCAGCATTGATGCTGACCTGTCACATATACAGCTCTGCTACATCTGTTTTTATCTTCAACCAGCACTGTGTCAGAACACCCCCATATTCAGCACTGCTACATCTGTTTCTCTTTCACCATCATTGATGCTGACCTTCTACATATACAGCCTGCTACATCTGTTTTTATCTTCAACCAGCACTGTGTCAGAACACCCTGCATATTCAGTTCTGCTACATCTGTTTCTCTTTCACCAGCATTGATGCTGACCTGCCACATATACAGCTCTACTACATCTGTTTTTATCTTCAACCAGCACTGTGTCAGAACACCCGCATATTCAGCTCTGCTACATCTGTCTATTCCCTTCCCCACTATTCCCTTCCCCATTAGAAATGTGTCTGAACAGCAGCGTATTCAGCTTTGCTACATCAGTTTCTCTCTTCCACCAGCATTGATGCTGACCCGCCACATATACAGCTCTGCTACATCTGTCTATTCCCTTCCCCGCTAGAACTATGGCTGAACAGCAGCATATTCACCTCTGGTACATCCATCAGCCCCCATATGCCTCAAACAGCCCGCATATGCCTCCATAAGCCCCCATATGCCTCTATAAGCCCCCATATGCCTCTATCAGCCCCATTGTGCCTCCATCAGCCCCCATTGTTCCTCAATCAGCCCCCATTGTGCCTCCATCTGCCCCCATTGTGCCTCCATCTGCCTCCATTGTGCCTCCATCTGCCCCGTTGTGCCTCCATCAGACCCCATTGTTCCTCCATCAGCCCCAATTGTGCCTCCATCTGCCCCCATTGTGCCTCCATCTGCCCCCATTGTGCCTCCATCTGCCCCATTGTGCTTCCATCTGCCCCCATTGTGCCTCCATCAGCCCCCATTGTGCCTCCATCAGCCCCCATTGTGCCCCCATCAGCCCCGTTGTGCCTCCATCAGCCCCCATTGTTCCTCCATCAGCCACCATTGTGCCTCCATCTGCCCCCATTGTGCCTTTATCTGCCCCCACTGTGCCTCCATCTGCCCCCATTGTGCCTCCATCTGCCCCCATTGTGCCTCCATCAGCCCCCATTGTTCCTCCATCAGCCCCCATTGTTCCTCCATCTGCCCCCATTGTTCCTCCATCAGCCCCCATTGTGCCTCCATCTGCCCCCATTGTGCCTCCATCTGCCCCCATTGTGCCTCCATCTGCCCCATTGTGCCTCCATCTGCCCCCATTGTGCCTCCATCAGCCCCCATTGTTCCTCCATCAGCCCCCATTGTTCCTCCATCTGCCCCCATTGTTCCTCCATCAGCCCCCATTGTGCCTCCATCAGCCCCATTGTGCCTCCATCTGCCCCATTGTGCCTCCATCTGCCCCCATTGTGCCTCCATCTGCCCCCATTGTGCCTCCATCAGCCCCATTGTGCCTCCATCAGCCCCATTGTGCCTCCATCAGCCCAAGTGCCTCCATCAGCCCCATTGTGCCTCCATCAGCCCCATTGTGCCTCCATCAGCCCCCATTGTGCCTCAATAAGCCCCCATTGTGCCTCCATCTGCCCCATTGTGCCTCCATCTGCCCCATTGTGCCTCCATCAGCCCCATTGTGCCTCCATCTGCCCCCATTGAGCCTCCATCTGCCCCCATTGTGCCTCCATCTGCCCCATTGTGCCTCCATCTGCCCCATTGTGCCTTCATCTGCCCCATTGTGCCTCCATCAGCCCCTATTGTGCCTCCATCAGCCCCCCAGTGCCTCCATCAGCCCCCCAGTGTCTATTCCCTTCCCCATTAGAAATGTGTCTGAACAGCAGCGTATTCAGCTTTGCTACATCAGTTTCTCTCTTCCACCAGCATTGATGCTGACCCGCCACATATACAGCTCTGCTACATCTGTCTATTCCCTTCCCCGCTAGAACTATGGCTGAACAGCAGCATATTCACCTCTGGTACATCCATCAGCCCCCCATATGCCTCAAACAGCCCGCATATGCCTCCATAAGCCCCCATATGCCTCTATAAGCCCCCATATGCCTCCATCAGCCCCCATATGCCTCCATCAGCCCCATTGTGCCTCCATCAGCCCCCATTGTTCCTCAATCAGCCCCCATTGTGCCTCCATCTGCCCCCATTGTGCCTCCATCTGCCTCCATTGTGCCTCCATCTGCCTCCATTGTGCCTCCATCAGCCCCCATTGTTCCTCCATCAGCCCCCATTGTGCCTCCATCTGCCCCCATTGTGCCTCCATCTGCCCCCATTGTGCCTCCATCTGCCCCATTGTGCTTCCATCTGCCCCCATTGTGCCTCCATCAGCCCCCATTGTGCCTCCATCAGCCCCCATTGTGCCTCCATCTGCCCCCATTGTGCCTTTATCTGCCCCCACTGTGCCTCCATCTGCCCCCATTGTGCCTCCATCTGCCCCCATTGTGCCTCCATCAGCCCCCATTGTTCCTCCATCATCCCCCATTGTTCCTCCATCTGCCCCCATTGTTCCTCCATCAGCCCCCATTGTGCCTCCATCTGCCCCCATTGTGCCTCCATCTGCCCCCATTGTGCCTCCATCTGCCCCATTGTGCCTCCATCAGCCCCATTGTGCCTACATAAGCCCCATTGTGCCTCCATCAGCCCCATTGTGCCTCCATCTGCCCCCATTGTGCCTCCATATGCCCCCATTGTGCCTCCATCTGCCCCCATTGTGCCTCCATCTGCCCCCATTGTGCCTCCATCTGCCCCCATTGTGCCTCCATCAGCCCCATTGTGCCTCCATCAGCCCCATTGTGCCTCCATCAGCCCCCATTGTGCCTCAATAAGCCCCCATTGTGCCTCCATCTGCCCCATTGTGCCTCCATCTGCCCCATTGTGCCTTCATCTGCCCCATTGTGCCTCCATCAGCCCCTATTGTGCCTCCATCAGCCCCCCAGTGCCTCCATCAGCCCCCCAAGTGCCTCCAGATACTTACCTGCGCTGTGGCCGCCCGACGCTCCTTCTTCTTGTAACTCACCGGCAGGGCCGGTGCAAGGATTTTTGCCGCCCTAGGCAAGATAAAAATTGCCGCCCCCCCCCCCCCTTCCTTATCAGACATCACATATGTTCCACCCCTTTCTCAGCTTTTAAATTAAAAGAACTGCTATGCTTCCCTTACAGTTAATCCAGCTTCTTGTAGCTGTCTCTTTTTGCGGAATGGAATTGCGGACTCATACATTTCTATGGGGCCGCAATTCCGATCCTGAAAAAAATAGAACATGTCCTATTCTTGTCCACAATAGTGGACAAGAATAGGCATATTCTCTTAGTGCCGGCAATGTGCGGTCGCAAAATGCGGAACGCACATTGCCGCTGTCCGTGTTTTGTGGATCCGCAAAACACATACGGACGTGTGAATGGACCCTAAATGTGAGGTAAATTAGTTTCCAATGTAGTATTAATAACTAAACAAGTACGTAATAAACATATTGCATTGTCTACTTACCACCAGGACAATAAGATGATCTGGTCTCTGGCTGCAGTCTGGCTCTGGAGACTCCCTTGTCACTCTCTTCTCCCCCCCCCCCTTCCTCCCTTGTCACTCTCATTCTACCCCCCCTCCCTTGTCACTCTCCTTTCCATTCCCCCCCCCTTGTCACTCTCATTTCCATTTCCCCCCCCCCCTTGTCACTCTCATTTCCATTCCCCCCCCCGTAACTCTCATTTCCATTCCCCCCCCCTTGTCACTCATTTCCACTCCACCCCTTGTCACTCATTTCCATTCCCCCCCCTTGTCACTCATTTCCATTCCCCCCCCTTGTCACTCATTTCCATTCCCCCCCCTGTCACTCATTTCCATTCCCCCCCCCTTGTCACTCATTTCCATTCCCCCCCTTGTCACTCATTTCCATTCCCCCCCTTGTCACTCATTTCCATTCCCCCCCCCGTCACTCATTTCCACCCCCCCCCCCTTGTCACTCATTTCCATTCTCCCCCTTGTCACTCATTTCCATCCCCCCCCTTGTCACTCATTTCCATTCCCCCCCTTGTCACTCATTTCCATTCCTCCCCCCCTTTTCACTCATTTCCATTCCCCCCCCCCTTGTCACTCATTTCCATTCCCCCCCCTTGTCACTCATTTCCATTCCCCCCCCTTGTCACTCATTTCCATTCCCCCCTTGTCACTCATTTCCATCCCTACCTTGTCACTCATTTCCATTCCCCCCCCTTGTCACTCATTTCCATTCCCCCCCTTGTCACTCATTCCATCCCCCCCCCCTTGTCACTCATTTCCATTCCCCCCCCCCCCTTGTCACTCATTTCCATTCCCCCCCCCTTGTCGCTCATTTCCATTCCCCTCCCCTTGTCACTCATTTCCATTCCCCCCCCCCTTGTCGCTCATTTCCATTCCCCCCCCCTTGTCACTCATTTCCATCCCCCCCCCCTTGTCACTCATTTCCATTCCTCCCCCCCTTTTCACTCATTTCCATTCCCCCCCCTTGTCACTCATTTCCATCCCCCCCTTGTCACTTATTTCCATTCCCCCCCCTTGTCACTCATTTCCATTCCCCCCCCTTGTCACTCATTTCCATTCCCCCCCCCTTGTCACTCATTTCCATTCCCCCCCCCCCTTGTCACTCATTTCCATTCCCCCCCCCCCCTTGTCACTCATTTCCATTCCATTGTCACCTCTAGTGTAGCGTGGCCGAGCTCTGTTCGGTCCGCGGTACAGGAGCATTTGTTTCCTGTACCCGGCCGGACTGAAAGGAAGTGCACACTAAGTGAGCACTTCCTGTCAGTCCGGCCGGGTACAGAAAACAAAAGCTCCTGTACCGCGGACCGAACAGAGCTCGGCCACGCTACATTAACAACAGCACAGAGCAGGCACAGCAGGCGCAGGCAGGCTGCGCAGCACTGAGCCGGCAGCCGGAGATTCTTTAGAGGAGCGGCAAGCGCTCAGCCGCTCAGGAGGAGCAGCATGAGGGGCGCCGCCGGCCGGCCGAACTTACATAACCAATTATTTTTTTTTTTTTACACCACACAGCAACGGGGGCCCCCAGCTAAATGGCGCCCTAGGCGACTGCCTAAGTCGCCTTACTGGTGGCTCCGGCCCTGCTCACCAGTCTGTGCGGTGCATTGCTTTTGCTTTATAGGAATGCGCCGCACAGACCAGTGACGAGTTACAAGAAGGAGCACGGGCGGCCACAGCGCAGGTAAGTATGCTGCAGAGTAAATGACCATGGCAGCCAAGGCTTCAGTAGCGTCCTGGCTGCCATGGTAACCGATCAGAGCCCCAGCATTACACTGCTGGGACTCCGATCAGAACTGCCACCAATGATGATTTCACCCCAAGAATTTTATTTTTAATCAATACGGCCATACTGAAATTGAAGGAGGGGGAGGGTCTGGCCGGCACAGTTATACACAGCAGCGCAGCCCCGATCTCCTCACCATTCACTGAGGAGATCCGGGCTGCGCTGCTGGACGCTGAAAGCCTGGACAGCTCCCCTCCTCCTCCGCTGATAGGACAACATCCCCCGTAAGCCTTCTCCTTCTGGCGACGTGCGCGCTCACAGAATGAGAGGCCGGCCACAGGGAAACATCTGCGCAAGCGCGGCCCATGGATGCGGCAGGCAAGAGGTGGCCGTATCCATGGGCAGCGAATATAAACAATGGAGTAGGAGAATAGAATTTTAGAGAGAACAGTAGTTTTTTTTTAATGCAATATAATTAGTCAAAAGTTCACTGGGGGGTGTATAATTAAATACAATATGATCATGAAGATGAGAATACCCCTTTAAGGGGTTAAAACACTGTTGCACAATAAAAAATGTGGTAGACAAAATTTGCGTGTCATCCTTGCGCAGGGGCCATGCTAATCTTCTCTGTATCGTTCCAATTTTAGTATATGTGCTGCCAAAGCAAGCACAAACCTGAAGGTGGCGCACTACCTATATATAGTCCCTCACAGTGTATAATTTTATATTAGGGCGACAAGGTAATGTTTTCCTCTGTTAATCTCTACGGGATTTCTTGTTTATTACACTGTGCGAAATGTTTTATGTAATTCACTTTTACTACGGTACTAAAGATGCCATACGTTCCGTGTGCTGTCTTTCCTGCAATGCATCATGGGAACTAGTGATATGCAAAATTCTCTGAGGTCATCGGGAAGCGACGCCACTCAGCCTCAGGCTGCTGGTTGGTACCTTCGTGGGATCATTGCCGGGGTCCAAAAATCCTAAAGTTCGGTTCGCTCAACCCTGCCCTTAACCCAAAGAACGATTCAACAATGTGACTTGGTGTAAAGGCCGTAGCGGCAAATTATTAACAACCAATAATTACCATGAATTGTACATTTACCTTGTAACCATTGTAACATTAATACATGTAAACTTTTTCCTTACTTCCTGTCCCCGAATAGTCCTACATGAACGTGAAGGGATCCTAGAAGGCAATCCAAGTAAACCATATTCGCCCCTCACGAACCTCCACTTATAATCCAGATTTTTAATCCAACTCTGCGACCCAAGGGCACCAACTCCTGGAAATTATACCCCTGCCAGGCTATTAGCCCAAACAGGATCCCCCAGTTTTCCATTCACCACAACCTCCTAGATGCACGCCGAAAAAGAGATAGAGCCATGCACCTATTCCAAGTTTTGCCTCCCAGGATCCCTCTTCTACCTGCCCGCTACGACGATAGCAATATACTAAAATACCCCCCAACTATAATAAAAAACACGGGAGGGTGGGTGGGTAACTCCACGTTCTTAAAACTCACCAAGTTCCTCCCCTCACTGCCTTAAATCCCCGGCGCGAAAATGTCGCTTCACCCATCTCTCCTCCCCTACCACACTCCTTGCAACCTAAGCTTGACCCTTTACGCCACTACCTTCCACCATAGTCAAGCCGCATTTCGCTACGGCTGCGCCCCGCTCCATTGCTTTTCATATGTTTACAGTCTGAGCACCACCTTAACAAAGTGACGTGGTTTATACAGGGACGCCTTGACAATTCTTTGATGGGAAACACGCTATGCCGCCCGCTTCTATTTCTTATATGACTGGACTATCCTCAGAATAGGTCATCAATGCCCAGTGGAACAGATGCTTCCTTCTAGCACACAAATCTACGGTCTCGGCCAAAGCTCAGGAAACGAGCTACAAAATTATATCTAGATGGTACAGGGTACCTGCGCTACTTCATAGATGGTTCCCGACGGTATCGGACCGTTGTTGGAGATGTCTTACAGAGGAAGGCACGATGATTCATGTGTGGTGGAACTGCAGCGGCTTAAGGCCTTTCTGGAATTTCGTTCATAAAATTATTAAAGAGGTCACGGGTATCCCTATCCAAAACTCCCCAGAAGCTCTCCTACTTTTTGATAGTGTCCTGAATGTCCCAGCATATAAGAAATCCCTCCTAAAATACATGGTTCAGGCAGCAAAGGCGGTGATTCCCAGGCATTGGAAATCCCCTTCTCCCCCTTCATCTGAGGAGTGGTTTGACGAAATTGCCTTGTATCAGAGGTTGGAAGATCTCATTAGTATTACGCCCGCAGACATCACACGATATGTGCAGACTTGGGGCCCCTGGGAAATCTTTCGCTCTTCAATCGCATTTCGTGATGCGCAGGTCTAACCGCTTCAGTAGAATTGTACCCGTTCCCCTTCCTTTCCTTCCCCCTACTCCCTTGTCCAATGTCTTGTCTGTCTATATGTTACTGAGATTTCACATGTCCATTTAGATATGTCTAACTCATATTCTCCCATGAGCCATACTATGTGATAATGGGTATTTACCCAACACAGTTTTGTGGACATGATGTTTAAATTGTTAAACGCTTTTTACATTTGCATATGTCTTTATTTTGGCTGTACCGAAAAATTTCAATAAAAATCTTAATTGGAAAAGAATAGGTCATCAATATCACATCTGGTAGGGGTCCGACATCCGGGACCCCCACTGATCAGCTGTTAGAAGAGGCTGGGTGCTCCACGCTGCCTCTTCCTTACCCAGTGACTAGGGTGGCCAGACGTCCGGCTTTCAGGCTCCCTGTGCTCCATCCGACGCAGAACCTGGACGGAGGCTGGGGTGTCCTTTTCAGTGGCTCCACGATCGGACAGCAACATTGCAATATGAGTATGAGCTGCAGCGACAAATTAACTGACTGAGGCTCCTCTCATCCCCAGTCACTAGAGCCGGAGACGTGTCACGCTGAGGGTGAGAGAAGCACTCCTGGCCTGTGCGGCTCACCTTCAGGTCTTCCAATACTTGTTTTCTTTTGGTTATAAGGTCCTGCTTTTTGGGGTGAAGCAAGTGGCCACCCTACCAGTGACATCACTGTACATCGATCACGTGGCCTAGTTGCAGCTCAGCACCATTCAAGTCAATGATTTGAATGAGGCTGAGCTGCAGTACCAAGCACTGCCACTATACAATGTATGGCGCTGTCCTTGGAAAGCTTCCGGGAGCCTGCATTGCTCACCACAGCTGCTCCCTGAAACAGCTGATCAGCGGGGTTCCAGGACTCCGACCCCCGCTGATGTGATAATGATGACCTATTCTGAGGGTAATTAGTCATCATTATCTTTTCCAGGATAACCCCTAAGGGGGGAAGCTGTCAATGAGACCACCTGCAACAGGGCGCATTTCACGAATACATTGGACTTCTTCACAGCACTCGCATCAAGTTGCAACTATTAAGCCCCTTTCACACAAGCAACTTTTTGTGTAAGCCCTGTTCCGTGCAAAAAGTTTCCACAGTGCCCTCTGGAGGACCCACACCCAGGGCTGACGTGTTGTGCATGTCCGTCCTGCGGTGTCTAGTAATGTAGATCAACCCTCTTCCAGTGACTGGCATTTATGTACATTGCCAGATATACTTGTGTGGGTAGGACTGGCACTGTGCAGGTCTGGTACTGCATGCCCTTCTTTCTGTTACAGGTGGGGGGTAGTGATGGTCAGACCCTCACCAATCGCACATTGCTAGCCTATCCTAAAACATATAAACTTGATGTAAACAATAGCTCTCTTTCTGATGATGCACTGACATTTCCTTTAAGACAGCAGTTATTTTTAAGATAAGCGGCATCAAAGATGACAGGCAGCTGCTTATCACCCCCTGTCTAGGGCGATAAACATGCTAGTCTGCAGGCTTATATTATCTAGAATGTATGAAATGTCTGACAAAAGTGACATAAAGTGAATCGACATTAAAACACTGCTGCGCAATAAAAAAATCTGCCTAAAAGAAAAGAAGATATAAGTTGCGGGAAACAAAATATGGAACGCTTCACGAATTTGCGTGTCATCCTTGCGCAGGGGCCATGCTAATCTTCTCTGTATCGTTCCAATTTTAGTATATGTGCTGCCGAAGCAAGCACAAACCTGAAGGTGGCGCACTACCTATATATAGTCCCTCACAGTGTATAATTTTAAATTAGGGCGACAAGGTAATGTTTTCCTCTGTTAATCTCTACGGGATTTCTTGTTTATTACACTGTGCGAAATGCTTTATGTAATTCACTTTTACTACGGTACTAAAGATGCCATACGTTCCGTGTGCTGTCTTTCCTGCAATGAATCATGGGAACTAGTGATATGCAAAATTCTCTGAGGTCATCGGGAAGCGACGCCGCTCAGCCTCAGGCTGCTGGTTGGTACGTTACATCACAAAAATTGTAATAGCAGGCGATCAAATAGTCATATGCCCACCAAAATAGTGCCAATAAAACCGTCCTCTCATCCCGCAAAAAATGAGCCCCTACCTAAGATAATCGGCTAAAAACTAAAAAAAAAATGACTCTTAGACTATGGAGATACTAAAATGTTTTTTTTTTTGTTTATAAAAAGATAATATAGTGTAAAACATAAATAAATAAAAAAGTAGACATATTAGGTATTGCCGTGTCCGTAAGAATCTGCTCTATAAAAATACCCCCACCCTAACCCCTCAGATGAACACGGTAAAAAAAAAAAAAAGCGGTGTAAAAAAAAAGATTTTTGCGCAAATTTTCCATTTTAATCCGTTTTTTTCCAATAACAAAGTAAGGATTAACAGCCAAACAAAACTTAATATTTATTACCCTCATACTGCAGTTTACAGAAACACCCCATATGTGGTCGTAAACTGCTGTATGACCAAACGGCAGGGTGCAGAAAGAAAGGAACGCCGTATGGTTTCTGGAAGGGAGATTTTGATGGCCTTTTTTTTTTGGCACCATGTCCCATTTGAAGCCCCCCTGATGCACCCCTAGATTAAAAACTCCATAAAAGCGACCCCATCTAAGAAACTACACCCCTCAAGGTATCCAAAACTTATTTCACAAACGTCGTTAACCCTTTAGGTGTTCCACAAGAGTTATTGGCAAATGGAGATAAAATTTCAGAATTTCTATTTATGGTAACCTTGCCTCACAAAAATGTAATATAGATAAACCAAAAATCATATGTACCCTAAAAATAGTCCGAACAAAACTGCCACCTAATCCCGTAGTTTCCAAAATGGGGTCACTATTATGGAGTTTCTACTCTAGGGGTGCATCAGGGCGGCTTCAAATGGGACATGGTGTAAATAAACCAGTCCAGCAAAATCTGCCTTCCAAAAACCACACGGAGCACCTTTCCCTCTACGCCCCAACTGTGTGCCCAAACAGTAGTTTACGGCCACATATGGGGTGTTTCTGCAAACTACAGAATCGGGGCAATAAATATAGCATTTTGTTTGGCTGTTAACCCTTGCTTTGTTACTGGAAAAAATTGATTAATATGGAAAATTTGCCCAAAAATTTAAATTCTCAAATTTCATCCCCATTTGCCAATAACTCTTGTGCAACACCTAAAGGGTTAACAAAGTTTGCAAAATCAGTTTTGAATACCTTAAGGGGTATAGTTTCTTAGATGGGGTCACTTTTATGGAGTTTCTACTCTAGGGGTGCATCAGGGGGGCTTCAAATGGGAAATGGTGTAAATAAACCAGTCCAGCAAAATCTGCCTTCCAAAAACCACACGGAGCACCTTTCCCTCTACGCCCCAACTGTGTGCCCGTACAGTAGTTTACGGCCACATATGGGGTGTTTTTGCAAACTACAGAATCGGGGCAATAAATATAGCATTTTGTTTGGCTGTTAACCCTTCCTTTGTTACTGGAAAAAATTGATTAAAATGGAAAATTTGCCCAAAAATTTCAATTCTCAAATTTCATCCCCATTTGCCAATAACTCTTGTGCAACACCTAAAGGGTTAACAAAGTTTGTAAAATCAGTTTTGAATACCTTAAGGGGTATAGTTTCTTAGATGGGGTTACTTTTATGGAGTTTCTACTCTAGGGGTGCATCAGGGGGGCTTCAAATGGGAAATGGTGTAAATAAACCAGTCCAGCAAAATCTGCCTTCCAAAAACCATACGACGCACCTTTCCCTCTACGCCCTACTGTGTTGCTGTACAGTAGTTTACGGCCACATATGGGGTGTTTCTGCAAACTACAGAATCGGGGCAATAAATATACCATTTTGTTTGGCTGTTAACCCTTGCTTTGTTACTGGAAAAAATGAATTAAAATGGAAAATTTACCAAAAAAAATCGAAATTTTATCTCCATTTGCCATTAACTCTTGTGGAACACCTAGAGGGTTAACAACGTTTTTAAAATCAGTTTTGAATACCTTGAGGGGTGTAGTTTCTAGAATGGGTGATTTCTATTATATAAGCCTCACAAAGTGACTTCAGACCTAAACTGGTCCCTAAAAATTGGGTTTTTGAAAATTTCTGAAAAATTTAAAGATTTGCTTCTAAACTTCTAAGCCTTGTAACATCCCCAAAAAATAAAATATCATTCCCAAAATGATCCAAACATGAAGTAGACATATGGGGAATGTAAAGTAATAACTGTTTTTGAAGGTATTACTATGTATTATAGAAGTAGAGAAATTGAAACTTGGAAATTTGCAATTTTTTACAAATTTTTGGTAAATTTGGTATTTTTTTATAAATAAAAATTTTGGGACTTCGTTTTACCAGTCTCATACAATATGTGACGAAAAAAACAATCTCAGAATGGCCTGGATAAGTCAAAGCGTTTTAAAGTTATCACCACTTAAAGTGACACTAGTCTTATTTGCAAAAAATGGCCTGGTCCTTAACCCCTTAAGGACGCAGGGCGTATCGGTACGCCCTATTTCCCGAGTCCTTAAGGACTCAGGGCGTACCGGTACGTCCTAACTTGAAATCGGCATTCCGGCGCCCCAGGGGTTAATCGGAACGGGATTTCGGCTGAAATCATTCAGCCGGCATCCCGTAACAATGCAGGGGGGGGGGGTCATTTGACCCCCCCACATCGACGATCGCAGAAAACCGCAGTTCAATTCAGACCTGCGGTTTTCTCCGTTTCCGGTCCATTCGGGTGTCCTGTGACCCGATGAACCGGAAAAAGACTGCGATCGGTGGCGTAATTATACACCACCTATCGCAGTCCGAGGATTTGAAGAGGCGGTGCTGGCCCTGGTGCTGATGCCTGCTGTCCAGGGTGCTGATTGGTGCAGGGGAAAGAGGCGCGAGATTCAAACTTCCTGCGCTCCTCTCTCCCCTCCTCTTCCTGTCCAGCACCCTGACCGTGCAGCACCGTCCAGAACGAGCTCCTGTGTCCCCACAATCGGCATCCATCACCCTCCTGCACCCATCGCCACCCAGGTAGGTTAGGGTCAGTGAGGGAGAGGCACCGTTAGGCAGGGAAAGAAGGGAAAAGTTAGTTAGGAAAAAAACAAAAACTTTTATTTCCAAACTTTCTTTGATCCATCCATCAGACCCCAGATCCCCCCCTGCCACTTGCCCCCCCCCCCCACCAGACCCCCCCACCACCAGACCCCCACCCCACCCCCCTTCCCCCTCCCCTGACCACCAGCCCCCTTACCACCACTTTTTTTTTTTCTGCGTGCGCTGACTGGCCGGCACTTTTTAGTGTCCGTCCAGTGTTAGCGCATCGCCCGCCCCACCACCCCACCGACCGCTGATCAGCGTTGTACCGCTGATCAGCAAGTTTGAACTTTTTTTTTCCTAACACTTGCCCTTTCTTTTTTTGCCTTTTTTAGTACGCGAACACCCGTTGCCCCCACACACACGCACATATAATAAAGGTTTCCACACACGCACACATACACGCACACACACCCATGGCCCGCCGGATGTTCTCGGCCGAGGAGGCATACGCCCAGATTGCCTCCGACTCTGAGAGCCCCAGTGAGGATGAGGATGACCCCACGTTCCTTTTATCATCCGCATCCTCCTCATCATCATCTGATGACGATGAGCCACCAAGGCGGCGGAGCCAGGGGCCCCACATGCTAGGGATCCTGTGGCCCACCCTAGTACGAGCCGCCCTGGGGTTCGTACTGGTTTCCCGGCCCACCAAATAAGTCCACCGGAGCCCCCTGCCGATGAACTTAGCTGGTGTCCCCCAGTGGACTTTGAGCCTGAGAGTCCGGATTTTGCTGGCAATCCTGGAATCCAGATTCCCACAGTGGGGTTTACTGAAATAGACTATTTTAGTTTTTTTTTCAGTAACCCACTAGTGAATCTGATGGTGGAGCAGACGAATCTGTATGCCCAACAGTTCGTCGCTCAAAACCCAGGCTCATTTTTGGCTAGACCCGGTGGCTGGACGCCGGTCAGTGCAGCCGAGATGAGGACATTTTGGGGCCTCGTGCTGCATATGGGTCTAGTCCAAAAACCCAGTGTCAGGCAATACTGGAGTGGGGACGTCCTATACCAGACCCCACTGTACAGTATGGTCATGACACGTCCCCGGTTTGAGGCCATCCGGAAATGTCTGCATTATTCCGATAATGCAGCATGTCCCCCCCGAAGTGATCCTGCCTATGACCGGCTGTACAAGATACGGCCGGTCATCGATCACTTTGGGGCCACATTTCAGCAGGCCTACGTAACTGGAAGGGAGGTCGCGGTTGATGAGTCTCTCGTTGCGCTCAAGGGGAGACTCAGTTTCCGCCAATATATTCCCACAAAGCGGGCGAGGTATGGCGTGAAGCTATACAAAATTTGTGAGAGTACCTCAGGGTACACTTACAAATTTCGTGTGTACGAGGGGCGAGATTCCCGGATTCAACCCCCAGAATGTCCCCCCACTCTGGGTGTTACCGTGGGACCTTATGTACCCACTGCTGGATAAGGGTTACCACTTGTACGTGGACAACTTTTATACCAGCATTCCCTTGTTCAGGTCCCTTGCCGCCAGATCCACGTTCGCTTGTGGGACCGTGCGGAAAAATCAACGCGGCCTCCCTGCCTACCCCCTCCAGGTACCTATCCCCAGGGGTGAGACCCGTGCACTTACCAGTGGAAACCTGTTGCTGGTCAGGTATAAGGACAAGAGGGATGTCCTTATGCTGTCCACAATCCACGGTAACAGCACCACCCCTGTCCCTGTGCGAGGTACCGCAGCAACGGTCCTCAAGCCCGATTGTATCGTCGCCTACAATCGGTATATGGGAGGAGTTGATCTCTCGGATCAAGTCCTCAAGCCATATAACGCCATGCGCAAAACCCGGGCATGGTACAAAAAAGTTGCGGTCTACTTGGTGCAGGTTGCCATGTACAACTCTTTTGTACTATCCCGAAGCGCTGGCAGCACAGGGACATTCCTCCAATTCTATGAGGCAGTCCTCAAGGACCTGATCTTTTCGGACCGGGAAGGAGCAGGCCGGAGTACCTCGGGAATTGGAGGCACCCGGATCGCCCCTGGCCAACACTTTCCAGGTGTGGTCCCCCATACTGGAAAGAAGGGACGAACCCAAAAAAAAGTGCAGAGTGTGTCGCAGGAGGGGGATACGGAAGGACACCACCACTCAGTGCGACACTTGCCCCGATCATCCGGGCCTCTGTGTTATCGATTGCTTCAGGGAGTATCACACTTCCATGGAGTACTAAATTTTTATAATCCCCAACAGTCCACTAGAGAACATAAAAAACTATGGCTCTCAGACTTTGGAGACACGGAAACATTTTTTTTTTCCCAAAAAAATATTAGTTTTAGTGCAGGCATCCTCAAACTGCGGCCCTCCAGATGTTGTAAAACTATAACTCCCAGCATGCCCAGACAACCTACAGCCATCAGCAGGGCATGGTGGGAATTGTAGTTTTACAACATCTGGAGGGCCGCAGTTTTTAGGATGCCTGCTTAGTGTCTCCAAAGTCTGAGAACCATACATATCGGGCATCGTCGAGTGCGTAAAAGTCGTCGCTATAAAAATAACTTTTGCCCAAACGCCTCGGATGAACGGTGTTAAAAATATAAAATAAAAACGGTCCCAAAACACCCATTTTTGGGCAAAATTTCCATTTGAATCCTTTTTGCCGGTAATAAAGCAAGGGTTAACCGCCAAACAAAACTCAATATTTATGGCCCTGATTCTGTAGTTTGCAGAAACACCCCATATGTGGTCGTAAATGGCTATATAGCCGCACGGCAGGGCATAGAACGAAGGGAACTCCATATGGTTTCTAGAAGGCAGATTTTGATGGACAGTTTTTTTTTTGACACCATGTCCCATTAGAAGCCCCCCTGATGTAGCCTAGACTAGAAACTCCAAAAAAGTGACCACATCTAAGAAACTACACCCCTCAAGGTATTCAAAAGTTACTTTACAAACTATGTTAACCCTTTAGGTGTTCCACAAAACTAAATAGCGAATGTAGAAACAATTTTAGAATTTTTTTTTTGTTACATTGCCTCAAAAAAGAGTAATATAGAGCAACCAAAAATCATATTTACCCCTAAAATAGTCCCAAAACAACAACCACCTTATCCCGTAGTTTCCTAGATGGGGTCACTTTTGTGGAGTTTCTACTCTAGGGGTGCATCAGGGGGCTTGAAAGGGTACATGGTGTAAATAAACCAGTCCAGCAAAATCTGCCTGCCAAAAACCATATGACGTTCCCCTTCTTCTATGTCCTGCCGTTTAGCCAAATAGTAGTTTACGACCACATATGGGGTGTTTCTGAAAACTACAGCATCGGGGCAACCCATTTTGAGTTTTGTTTGGCAGTTAACCCTTGTTTTACTCCTGGAAAAAATTGATTATATAGGAAAATTTTCCAAAAAATAGAAATTTCAAAATTGTTTCTCCATCTGCCATCAACTCTTGTGGAACACCTAAAGGGTTAACAAAGTTTGTAAACCCAGTTTTGAATACTTTGAGGGGTGTACTTTCTTAGATGGAGTCACTTTTTTGAAATTTCTATTCTAGGGGTGCAACAGGGGGCTTCAAATGGGACATGGTATAAACAAATCCAGTCCTGCAAAATCTGCCTTCCAAAACCCATATGGTGTTCCCCTCCTTCTATGTGCTCCCGTTCGGCCAAACAGTAGTTTACGACCACATATGGGGTGTTTCTGCAAACTACAGAATCGGGGCAACCCATTTTGAGTTTTGTTTGGCAGTTAACCCTTGTTTTACTCCTGGAAAAAATTGATTATATTGGAAAATTTTCCAAAAAATAGAAATTTCAAAATTGTTTCTCCATCTTCCATCAACTCTTGTGGAACACCTAAAGGGTTAACAAAGTTTGTAAACCCAGTTTTGAATACCTTGAGGGGTGTACTTTCTTAGATGGAGTCACTTTTTTGAAATTTCTATTCTAGGGGTGCAACAGGGGGCTTCAAATGGGACATGGTATAAACAAAACCAGTCCTACAAAATCTGCCTTCCAAAACCCATATGGTGTTCCCGTCCTTATATGTGCTCCCGTTTGGCCAAACAGTAGTTTACGACCACATATGGGGTGTTTCTGCAAACTACAGAATCGGGGAAACCCATTTTGAGTTTTGTTAGGCAGTTAACCCTTGTTTTACTACTGGAAAAAATTGATTATATTGGAAAATTTTCCAAAAAATATAAATTTCAAAATTGTTTCTCCATCTGCCATTAACTCTTGTGGAAGACCTAAAGGGTTAATAAAGTTTGAAAAAACAGTTTTGAATACTTTGAGGGGTGTAGTTTCTATAATGGGGTCATTTTTGGGAGGTTTCTATTATCTAAGCCTCACAATATGACTTCAAACCTGAACTGGTCCATAAAAAGTGGGATTTTGAAGATTTCTGAAAATTTCGAAATTTGCTTCTAAACTTCTAAGCCTTGTAACATCCCCAAAAAATAAAATATCATTCCCAAAATGCTACAAACATGAAGTAGACATATGGGGAATGTAAAGTCATCACAATTTTTGGGGGTATTACTATGTATTACAGAGGTAGAGAAACTGAAACTTTGAAATTTGCTAATTTTTCAAAATTTTCGGTAAAAATTGTATTTTTTTATGCAAAAAAATTAACTTTATTGACCCAATTTTAGCAGTGTCATGAAGTACAATATGTGACGAAAAAACAATCTCAGAACGGCCTGGGTAAGTCAAAGCGTTTTAAAGTTATGAGCACTTAAAGTGACAGTGGTCAGATTTGCAAAAAATGGCCAAGTCCTTAAGGTGAAATAGGGCCGAGTCCTTAAGGGGTTAAGGTGAAATAAGGCTGTGTCCTAAGGAGTTAAGTTTCCTAGACTCTGGCATAAGGTGTTATTTTCTGTCTGATAACCTAGCTGCCAGCCCTTACCTTGGACTTCATTCTTCGATATGTGTGTATGCAGTCAGCCCTGACCTCGGCCTGTCTCCTGATTATTACCTGATACCTTGGTGCATTGCACTGGTGTCTCTGACTCCTGTGGGTCAGCTGCCAATTACACCGAGACTACTCCAGGAGGTAGCAGCATCGAGGGAGGCGCTAAGGAGGCTTGTCCACGTTGAGGCCTTGTATTGGATGCCCCCCACCCTATGTTTTGATCCGCTCAACGGGGGGATGCAGCAGCGGCCGTGCGGGGATCAGGGTAAGTAGTGCGCAGGCATTAGTGGGGACATTATAGGGGTTGGATAACCCCTTTAAGTTTCACCCAAAGCCAAAGTGGTTAGTTGGCACAGTTCGTCCACGCCTGTCCCGATAACACAACTCCTCCAACAACTTGTCATAGACCTCTATTGAATATATACGTCCTTAGCGTATACCTTGAAGAGAAGCCGGGATTCTATCAAGCTTGTATGACAGTTTTCCGGTGTACAAAAGTTGCAACTTCTTGTGTAAGCCCTGTTCCGTGCAAAAAGTTTCCACAGTGACCTCTGGAGGACCCACACCCAGGGCTGACGTGTTGTGCATGTCCGTCCTGCGGTGTCTTGTAATGCAGATCAGCCCTCTTCCAGTGACTGGCATTTATGTACAGTGGCAGATATACTTGTGTGGGTAGGACTGGCACTGTGCAGGTCTGGTACTGCATGCCCTTCTTTCTGTTACAGGTGGGGGGTAGTGATGGTCAGACCCTCACCAATCGCACATTGCTAGCTTATCTTAAAACATAAAAACTTGATGTAAACAATAGCTCTCTTTCTGATGATGCACTGAGATTTCCTTTAAGACAGCAGTTGTTTTTCAGATAAGCGGCATCAAAGATGACAGGCAGCTGCTTATCACCCCTGTCTAGGGCGATAAACATGCTAGTCTGCAGGCTTATATTATCTAGAATGTATGAAATGTCTGACAAAAGTGACATAAAGTGAATCGACATTAAAACACTGCTGCGCAATAAAAAAATCTGCCTAAAAGAAAAGAAGATATAAGTTGCGGGAAACAAAATATGTAACGCTTCACGAATTTGCGTGTCATCCTTGCGCAGGGGCCATGCTAATCTTCTCTGTATCGTTCCAATTTTAGTATATGTGCTGCCGAAGCAAGCACAAACCTGAAGGTGGCGCACTACCTATATATAGTCCCTCACAGTGTATAATTTTAAATTAGGGCGACAAGGTAATGTTTTCCTCTGTTAATCTCTACGGGATTTCTTGTTTATTACACTGTGCGAAATGTTTTATGTAATTCACTTTTACTACGGTACTAAAGATGCCATACGTTCCGTGTGCTGTCTTTCCTGCAATGAATCATGTGAACTAATGATATGCAAAATTCTCTGAGGTCATCGGGAAGCGACGCCGCTCAGCCTCAGGCTGCTGGTTGGTACGTTACATCACAAAAATTGTAATAGCAGGCGATCAAAAAGTCATATGCCCACCAAAATAGTGCCAATAAAACCGTCCTCTCATCCCGCAAAAAATGAGCCCCTACCTAGGATAATCGGCTAAAAAAAAAAAAAAAAAAAGACTCTTAGACTATGGAGATACTAAAATATTTTTTTTTTGTTTATAAAAAGATAATATAGTGTAAAACATAAATAAATAAATAAAAAAGTAGACATATTAGGTATTGCCGTGTCCGTAAGAATCTGCTCTATAAAAATACCCCCACCCTAACCCCTCAGATGAACACGGTAAAAAAAAAAAACAACGGTGACAAAAAAACTATTTTTGCGCAAATTTTCCATTTTAATCAGTTTTTTACCAATAACAAAGTAAGGATTAACAGCCAAACAATACTTAATATTTATTACCCTCATACTGCAGTTTACAGAAACACCCCATATGTGGTCGTAAACTGCTGTATGACCAAACGGCAGGGTGCAGAAGGAAAGGAACGCCGTATGGTTTCTGGAAGGGAGATTTTGATGGCCTTTTTTTTTTGGCACCATGTCCCATTTGAAGCCCCCCTGATGCACCCCTAGATTAAAAACTCCATAAAAGCGACCCCATCTAAGAAACTACACCCCTCAAGGTATCCAAAACTTATTTCACAAACGTCGTTAACCCTTTAGGTGTTCCACAAGGGTTATTGGCAAATGGAGATAAAATTTCAGAATTTCTATTTCTGGTAACCTTGCCTCACAAAAATTTAATATAGGTAAACCAAAAATCATATGTAGCCTAAAAATAGTCCCAACAAAACTGCCACCGAATCCCGTAGTTTCCAAAATGGGATCACTTTTATGGAATTTCTACTCTAGGGGTGCATCAGGGCGGCTTCAAATGGGACATGGTGTAAATAAACCAGTCCAGCAAAATCTGCCTTCCAAAAACCACACGGAGCACCTTTCCCCCTACGCCCCAACTGTGTGCCCGTACAGTAGTTTACGGCCACATATGGGGTGTATCTGCAAACTACAGAATCGGGGCAATAAATATAGCATTTTTTTTGGCTGTTAACCCTTCCTTTGTTACTGGAAAAAATTTATTAAAATGGAAAATTTGCCCAAAAATTTAAATTCTCAAATTTCATCCCCATTTGCCAATAACTCTTGTGCAACACCTAAATGGTTAACAAAGTTTGTAAAATCAGTTTTGAATACCTTAAGGGGTATAGTTTCTTAGATGGGGTCACTTTTATGGAGTTTCTACTCTAGGGGTGCATCAGGGGGGCTTCAAATGGGAAATGGTGTAAATAAACCAGTCCAGCAAAATCTGCCTTCCAAAAACCATACGACGCACCTTTCCCTCTACGCCCTACTGTGTTGCTGTACAGTAGTTTACGGCCACATATGGGGTGTTTCTGCAAACTACAGAATCGGGGGCAATAAATATACCATTTTGTTTGGCTGTTAACCCTTCCTTTGTTACTGAAAAAAATGGATTAAAATGGAAAATTTGCCAAAAAATTTTAATTCGCAAATTTCATTCCCATTTGCCAATAACTCTTGTGCAACACCTAAAGGGTTAACAAAGTTTGTAAAATCAGTTTTGAATACCTTAAGGGGTATAGTTTCTTAGATGGGGTCACTTTTATGGAGTTTCTACTCTAGGGGTGCATCAGGGGGGCTTCAAATGGGAAATGGTGTAAATAAACCAGTCCAGCAAAATCTGCCTTCCAAAAACCATACGACGCACCTTTCCCTCTACGCCCTACTGTGTGCCCGTACAGTAGTTTACGGCCACATATGGGGTGTTTCTGCAAACTACAGAATCGGGGCAATAAATATAGCATTTTGTTTGGCTGTTAACCCTTGCTTTGTTACTGGAAAAAATGAATTAAAATGGAAAATTTACCAAAAAAAATCAAAATTTTATCTCCATTTGCCATTAACTCTTGTGGAACACCTAGAGGGTTAACAACATTTTTAAAATCAGTTTTGAATACCTTGAGGGGTGTAGTTTCTAGAATGGGTGATTTCTATTATATAAGCCTCACAAAGTGACTTCAGACCTAAACTGGTCCCTAAAAATTGGGTTTTTGAAAATTTCTGAAAAATTTAAAGATTTGCTTCTAAACTTCTAAGCCTTGTAACATCCCCAAAAATTAAAATATCATTCCCAAAATGATCCAAACATGAAGTAGACATATGGGGAATGTAAAGTAATAACTGTTTTTGGAGGTATTACTATGTATTATAGAAGTAGAGAAATTGAAACTTGGAAATTTGCAATTTTTTACAAATTTTTGGTAAATTTGGTATTTTTTTATAAATAAAAATTTTGGGACTTCGTTTTACCAGTCTCATACAATATGTGACGAAAAAAACAATCTCAGAATGGCCTGGATAAGTCAAAGCGTTTTAAAGTTATCACCACTTAAAGTGACACTAGTCATATTTGCAAAAAATGGCCTGGTCCTTAAGGTGAAATAAGGCTGTGTCCTAAGGAGTTAAGTTTCCTAGACTCTGGCATAAGGTGTTATTTTCTGTCTGATAACCTAGCTGCCAGCCCTTACCTTGGACTTCATTCTTCGATATGTGTGTATGCAGTCAGCCCTGACCTCGGCCTGTCTCCTGATTATTACCTGACCCCTTGGTGCATTGCACTGGTGTCTCTGACTCCTGTGGGTCAGCTGCCAAATTCACAGAGACTACTCCAGGAGGTAGCAGCATCGAGGGAGGCGCTAAGGAGGCTTGTCCACGTTGAGGCCTTGTATTGGATGCCCCCCACCCTATGTTTTGATCCGCTCAACGGGGGGATGCAGCAGCGGCCGTGCGGGGATCAGGGTAAGTAGTGCGCAGGCATTAGGGGGGACATTATAGGGGTTGGATAACCCCTTTAAGTTTCACCCAAAGCCAAAGTGGTTAGTTGGCACAGTTCGTCCACGCCTGTCCCGATAACACAACTCCTCCAACAACTTGTCATAGACCTCTATTGAATATATACGTCCTTAGCGTATACCTTGAAGAGAAGCCGGGATTCTATCAAGCTTGTATGACAGTTTTCCGGTGTACAAAAGTTGCAACTTCTTGTGTAAGCCCTGTTCCGTGCAAAAAGTTTCCACAGTGCCCTCTGGAGGACCCACACCCAGGGCTGACGTGTTGTGCATGTCCGTCCTGCGGTGTCTAGTAATGTAGATCAGCCCTCTTCCAGTGACTGGCATTTATGTACAGTGCCAGATATACTTGTGTGGGTAGGACTGGCACTGTGCAGGTCTGGTACTGCATGCCCTTCTTTCTGTTACAGGTGGGGGGTAGTGATGGTCAGACCCTCACCAATCGCACATTGCTAGCTTATCTTAAAACATAAAAACTTGATGTAAACAATAGCTCTCTTTCTGATGATGCACTGAGATTTCCTTTAAGACAGCAGTTGTTTTTCAGATAAGCGGCATCAAAGATGACAGGCAGCTGCTTATCACCCCCTGTCTAGGGCGATAAACATGCTAGTCTGCAGGCTTATATTATCTAGAATGTATGAAATGTCTGACAAAAGTGACATAAAGTGAATCGACATTAAAACACTGCTGCGCAATAAAAAAATCTGCCTAAAAGAAAAGAAGATATAAGTTGCGGGAAACAAAATATGGAACGCTTCACGAATTTGCGTGTCATCCTTGCGCAGGGGCCATGCTAATCTTCTCTGTATCGTTCCAATTTTAGTATATGTGCTGCCGAAGCGAGCACAAACCTGAAGGTGGCGCACTACCTATATATAGTCCCTCACAGTGTATAATTTTAAATTAGGGCGACAAGGTAATGTTTTCCTCTGTTAATCTCTACGGGATTTCTTGTTTATTACACTGTGCGAAATGTTTTATGTAATTCACTTTTACTACGGTACTAAAGATGCCATACGTTCCGTGTGCTGTCTTTCCTGCAATGCATCATGGGAACTAGTGATATGCAAAATTCTCTGAGGTCATCGGGAAGCGCCGGCGCTCAGCCTCAGGCTGCTGGTTGGTACGTTACATCACAAAAATTATAATAGCAGGCGATCAAAAAGTCATATGCCCACCAAAATAGTGCCAATAAAACCGTCCTCTCATCCCGCAAAAAATGAGCCCCTACCTAGGATAATCGGCTAAAAACAAAAAAAAAAAAAATGACTCTTAGACTATGGAGATACTAAAATATTTTTTTTTTGTTTATAAAAAGATAATATAGTGTAAAACATAAATAAATAAATAAATAAAAAAGTAGACATATTAGGTATTGCCGTGTCCGTAAGAATCTGCTCTATAAAAATACCCCCACCCTAACCCCTCAGATGAACACGGTAAAAAAAAAAAAAAACTGTGACAAAAAAACTATTTTTGCGCAAATTTTCCATTTTAATCCGTTTTTTACCAATAACAAAGTAAGGATTAACAGCCAAACAATACTTAATATTTATTACCCTCATACTGCAGTTTACAGAAACACCCCATATGTGGTCGTAAACTGCTGTATGACCAAACGGCAGGGTGCAGAAGGAAAGGAACGCCGTATGGTTTCTGGAAGGGAGATTTTGATGGCCTTTTTTTTTGGCACCATGTCCCATTTGAAGCCCCCCTGATGCACCCCTAGATTAAAAACTCCATAAAAGCGACCCCATCTAAGAAACTACACCCCTCAAGGTATCCAAAACTTATTTCACAAACGTCGTTAACCCTTTAGGTGTTCCACAAGAGTTATTGGCAAATGGAGATAAAATTTCTGAGTTTCTATTTCTGGTAACCTTGCCTCACAAAAATTTAATATAGATAAACCAAAAATCATATGTAGCCTAAAAATAGTCCCAACAAAACTGCCACCGAATCCCGTAGTTTCCAAAATGGGGTCACTTTTATGGAGTTTCTACTCTAGGGGTGCATCAGGGCGGCTTCAAATGGGACATGGTGTAAATAAACCAGTCCAGCAAAATCTGCCTTCCAAAAACCACACGGAGCACCTTTCCCCCTACGCCCCAACTGTGTGCCCGTACAGTAGTTTACGGCCACATATGGGGTGTTTCTGCAAACTACAGAATCGGGGCAATAAATATAGCATTTTTTTGGGCTGTTAACCCTTCCTTTGTTACTGGAAAAAATTGATTAAAATGGAAAATTTGCCCAAAAATTTAAATTCTCAAATTTCATCCCCATTTGCCAATAACTCTTGTGCAACACCTAAAGGGTTAACAAAGTTTGTAAAATCAGTTTTTAATACCTTAAGGGGTATAGTTTCTTAGATGGGGTCACTTTTATAGAGTTTCTACTCTAGGGGTGCATCAGGGGGGCTTCAAATGGGAAATGGTGTAAATAAACCAGTCCAGCAAAATCTGCCTTCCAAAAACCATACGACGCACCTTTCCCTCTACGCCCTACTGTGTTGCTGTACAGTAGTTTACGGCCACATATGGGGTGTTTCTGCAAACTACAGAATCGGGGCAATAAATATACCATTTTGTTTGGCTGTTAACCCTTGCTTTGTTACTGGAAAAAATGAATTAAAATGGAAAATTTACCAAAAAATCAAAATTTTATCTCCATTTGCCATTAACTCTTGTGGAACACCTAGAGGGTTAACAACGTTTTTAAAATCAGTTTTGAATACCTTGAGGGGTGTAGTTTCTAGAATGGGTGATTTCTATTATATAAGCCTCACAAAGTGACTTCAGACCTAAACTGGTCCCTAAAAATTGGGTTTTTGAAAATTTCTGAAAAATTTAAAGATTTGCTTCTAAACTTCTAAGCCTTGTAACATCCCCAAAAAATAAAATATCATTCCCAAAATGATCCAAACATGAAGTAGACATATGGGGAATGTAAAGTAATAACTGTTTTTGGAGGTATTACTATGTATTATAGAAGTAGAGAAATTGAAACTTGGAAATTTGCAATTTTTTACAAATTTTTGGTAAATTTGGTATTTTTTTATAAATAAAAATTTTGGGACTTCGTTTTACCAGTCTCATACAATATGTGACGAAAAAAACAATCTCAGAATGGCCTGGATAAGTCAAAGCGTTTTAAAGTTATCACCACTTAAAGTGACACTAGTCATATTTGCAAAAAATGGCCTGGTCCTTAAGGTGAAATAAGGCTGTGTCCTAAGGAGTTAAGTTTCCTAGACTCTGGCATAAGGTGTTATTTTCTGTCTGATAACCTAGCTGCCAGCCCTTACCTTGGACTTCATTCTTCGATATGTGTGTATGCAGTCAGCCCCGACCTCGGCCTGTCTCCTGATTATTACCTGACCCCTTGGTGCATTGCACTGGTGTCTCTGACTCCTGTGGGTCAGCTGCCAATTACACCGAGACTACTCCAGGAGGTAGCAGCATCGAGGGAGGCGCTAAGGAGGCTTGTCCACGTTGAGGCCTTGTATTGGATGCCCCCCACCCTATGTTTTGATCCGCTCAACGGGGGGATGCAGCAGCGGCCGTGCGGGGATCAGGGTAAGTAGTGCGCAGGCATTAGGGGGGACATTATAGGGGTTGGATAACCCCTTTAAGTTTCACCCAAAGCCAAAGTGGTTAGTTGGCACAGTTCGTCCACGCCTGTCCCGATAACACAACTCCTCCAACAACTTGTCATAGACCTCTATTGAATATATACGTCCTTAGCGTATACCTTGAAGAGAAGCCGGGATTCTATCAAGCTTGTATGACAGTTTTCCGGTGTACAAAAGTTGCAACTTCTTGTGTAAGCCCTGTTCCGTGCAAAAAGTTTCCACAGTGCCCTCTGGAGGACCCACACCCAGGGCTGACGTGTTGTGCATGTCCGTCCTGCGGTGTCTAGTAATGTAGATCAGCCCTCTTCCAGTGACTGGCATTTATGTACAGTGCCAGATATACTTGTGTGGGTAGGACTGGCACTGTGCAGGTCTGGTACTGCATGCCCTTCTTTCTGTTACAGGTGGGGGGTAGTGATGGTCAGACCCTCACCAATCGCACATTGCTAGCTTATCTTAAAACATAAAAACTTGATGTAAACAATAGCTCTCTTTCTGATGATGCACTGAGATTTCCTTTAAGACAGCAGTTGTTTTTCAGATAAGCGGCATCAAAGATGACAGGCAGCTGCTTATCACCCCCTGTCTAGGGCGATAAACATGCTAGTCTGCAGGCTTATATTATCTAGAATGTATGAAATGTCTGACAAAAGTGACATAAAGTGAATCGACATTAAAACACTGCTGCGCAATAAAAAAATCTGCCTAAAAGAAAAGAAGATATAAGTTGCGGGAAACAAAATATGGAACGCTTCACGAATTTGCGTGTCATCCTTGCGCAGGGGCCATGCTAATCTTCTCTGTATCGTTCCAATTTTAGTATATGTGCTGCCGAAGCGAGCACAAACCTGAAGGTGGCGCACTACCTATATATAGTCCCTCACAGTGTATAATTTTAAATTAGGGCGACAAGGTAATGTTTTCCTCTGTTAATCTCTACGGGATTTCTTGTTTATTACACTGTGCGAAATGTTTTATGTAATTCACTTTTACTACGGTACTAAAGATGCCATACGTTCCGTGTGCTGTCTTTCCTGCAATGCATCATGGGAACTAGTGATATGCAAAATTCTCTGAGGTCATCGGGAAGCGACGCCGCTCAGCCTCAGGCTGCTGGTTGGTACGTTACATCACAAAAATTATAATAGCAGGCGATCAAAAAGTCATATGCCCACCAAAATAGTGCCAATAAAACCGTCCTCTCATCCCGCAAAAAATGAGCCCCTACCTAGGATAATCGGCAATAAATATACCATTTTGTTTGGCTGTTAACCCTTGCTTTGTTACTGGAAAAAATGAATTAAAATTGAAAATTTACCAAAAAATCGAAATTTTATCTCCATTTGCCATTAACTCTTGTGGAACACCTAGAGGGTTAACAACGTTTTTAAAATCAGTTTTGAATACCTTGAGGGGTGTAGTTTCTAGAATGGGTGATTTCTATTATATAAGCCTCACAAAGTGACTTCAGACCTAAACTGGTCCCTAAAAATTGGGTTTTTGAAAATTTCTGAAAAATTTAAAGATTTGCTTCTAAACTTCTAAGCCTTGTAACATCCCCAAAAAATAAAATATCATTCCCAAAATGATCCAAACATGAAGTAGACATATGGGGAATGTAAAGTAATAACTGTTTTTGGAGGTATTACTATGTATTATAGAAGTAGAGAAATTGAAACTTGGAAATTTGCAATTTTTTACAAATTTTTGGTAAATTTGGTATTTTTTTATAAATAAAAATTTTGGGACTTCGTTTTACCAGTCTCATACAATATGTGACGAAAAAAACAATCTCAGAATGGCCTGGATAAGTCAAAGCGTTTTAAAGTTATCACCACTTAAAGTGACACTAGTCATATTTGCAAAAAATGGCCTGGTCCTTAAGGTGAAATAAGGCTGTGTCCTAAGGAGTTAAGTTTCCTAGACTCTGGCATAAGGTGTTATTTTCTGTCTGATAACCTAGCTGCCAGCCCTTACCTTGGACTTCATTCTTCGATATGTGTGTATGCAGTCAGCCCCGACCTCGGCCTGTCTCCTGATTATTACCTGACCCCTTGGTGCATTGCACTGGTGTCTCTGACTCCTGTGGGTCAGCTGCCAATTACACCGAGACTACTCCAGGAGGTAGCAGCATCGAGGGAGGCGCTAAGGAGGCTTGTCCACGTTGAGGCCTTGTATTGGATGCCCCCCACCCTATGTTTTGATCCGCTCAACGGGGGGATGCAGCAGCGGCCGTGCGGGGATCAGGGTAAGTAGTGCGCAGGCATTAGGGGGGACATTATAGGGGTTGGATAACCCCTTTAAGTTTCACCCAAAGCCAAAGTGGTTAGTTGGCACAGTTCGTCCACGCCTGTCCCGATAACACAACTCCTCCAACAACTTGTCATAGACCTCTATTGAATATATACGTCCTTAGCGTATACCTTGAAGAGAAGCCGGGATTCTATCAAGCTTGTATGACAGTTTTCCGGTGTACAAAAGTTGCAACTTCTTGTGTAAGCCCTGTTCCGTGCAAAAAGTTTCCACAGTGCCCTCTGGAGGACCCACACCCAGGGCTGACGTGTTGTGCATGTCCGTCCTGCGGTGTCTAGTAATGTAGATCAGCCCTCTTCCAGTGACTGGCATTTATGTACAGTGCCAGATATACTTGTGTGGGTAGGACTGGCACTGTGCAGGTCTGGTACTGCATGCCCTTCTTTCTGTTACAGGTGGGGGGTAGTGATGGTCAGACCCTCACCAATCGCACATTGCTAGCTTATCTTAAAACATAAAAACTTGATGTAAACAATAGCTCTCTTTCTGATGATGCACTGAGATTTCCTTTAAGACAGCAGTTGTTTTTCAGATAAGCGGCATCAAAGATGACAGGCAGCTGCTTATCACCCCCTGTCTAGGGCGATAAACATGCTAGTCTGCAGGCTTATATTATCTAGAATGTATGAAATGTCTGACAAAAGTGACATAAAGTGAATCGACATTAAAACACTGCTGCGCAATAAAAAAATCTGCCTAAAAGAAAAGAAGATATAAGTTGCGGGAAACAAAATATGGAACGCTTCACGAATTTGCGTGTCATCCTTGCGCAGGGGCCATGCTAATCTTCTCTGTATCGTTCCAATTTTAGTATATGTGCTGCCGAAGCGAGCACAAACCTGAAGGTGGCGCACTACCTATATATAGTCCCTCACAGTGTATAATTTTAAATTAGGGCGACAAGGTAATGTTTTCCTCTGTTAATCTCTACGGGATTTCTTGTTTATTACACTGTGCGAAATGTTTTATGTAATTCACTTTTACTACGGTACTAAAGATGCCATACGTTCCGTGTGCTGTCTTTCCTGCAATGCATCATGGGAACTAGTGATATGCAAAATTCTCTGAGGTCATCGGGAAGCGACGCCGCTCAGCCTCAGGCTGCTGGTTGGTACGTTACATCACAAAAATTATAATAGCAGGCGATCAAAAAGTCATATGCCCACCAAAATAGTGCCAATAAAACCGTCCTCTCATCCCGCAAAAAATGAGCCCCTACCTAGGATAATCGGCTAAAAACAAAAAAAAAAAAATGACTCTTAGACTATGGAGATACTAAAATATTTTTTTTTGTTTATAAAAAGATAATATAGTGTAAAACATAAATAAATAAATAAAAAAGTAGACATATTAGGTATTGCCGTGTCCGTAAGAATCTGCTCTATAAAAATACCCCCACCCTAACCCCTCAGATGAACACGGTAAAAAAAAAAAAAAACTGTGACAAAAAAACTATTTTTGCGCAAATTTTCCATTTTAATCCGTTTTTTACCAATAACAAAGTAAGGATTAACAGCCAAACAATACTTAATATTTATTACCCTCATACTGCAGTTTACAGAAACACCCCATATGTGGTCGTAAACTGCTGTATGACCAAACGGCAGGGTGCAGAAGGAAAGGAACGCCGTATGGTTTCTGGAAGGGAGATTTTGATGGCCTTTTTTTTTGGCACCATGTCCCATTTGAAGCCCCCCTGATGCACCCCTAGATTAAAAACTCCATAAAAGCGACCCCATCTAAGAAACTACACCCCTCAAGGTATCCAAAACTTATTTCACAAACGTCGTTAACCCTTTAGGTGTTCCACAAGAGTTATTGGCAAATGGAGATAAAATTTCAGAGTTTCTATTTCTGGTAACCTTGCCTCACAAAAATTTAATATAGATAAACCAAAAATCATATGTAGCCTAAAAATAGTCCCAACAAAACTGCCACCGAATCCCGTAGTTTCCAAAATGGGGTCACTTTTATGGAGTTTCTACTCTAGGGGTGCATCAGGGCGGCTTCAAATGGGACATGGTGTAAATAAACCAGTCCAGCAAAATCTGCCTTCCAAAAACCACACGGACGCACCTTTCCCCCTACGCCCTACTGTGTTGCTGTACAGTAGTTTACGGCCACATATGGGGTGTTTCTGCAAACTACAGAATCGGGGCAATAAATATAGCATTTTTTTTGGCTGTTAACCCTTCCTTTGTTACTGGAAAAAATTGATTAAAATGGAAAATTTGCCCAAAAATTTAAATTCTCAAATTTCATCCCCATTTGCCAATAACTCTTGTGCAACACCTAAAGGGTTAACAAAGTTTGTAAAATCAGTTTTGAATACCTTAAGGGGTATAGTTTCTTAGATGGGGTCACTTTTATAGAGTTTCTACTCTAGGGGTGCATCAGGGGGGCTTCAAATGGGAAATGGTGTAAATAAACCAGTCCAGCAAAATCTGCCTTCCAAAAACCATACGACGCACCTTTCCCTCTACGCCCTACTGTGTTGCTGTACAGTAGTTTACGGCCACATATGGGGTGTTTCTGCAAACTACAGAATCGGGGCAATAAATATACCATTTTGTTTGGCTGTTAACCCTTGCTTTGTTACTGGAAAAAATGAATTAAAATGGAAAATTTACCAAAAAATCGAAATTTTATCTCCATTTGCCATTAACTCTTGTGGAACACCTAGAGGGTTAACAACGTTTTTAAAATCAGTTTTGAATACCTTGAGGGGTGTAGTTTCTAGAATGGGTGATTTCTATTATATAAGCCTCACAAAGTGACTTCAGACCTAAACTGGTCCCTAAAAATTGGGTTTTTGAAAATTTCTGAAAAATTTAAAGATTTGCTTCTAAACTTCTAAGCCTTGTAACATCCCCAAAAAATAAAATATCATTCCCAAAATGATCCAAACATGAAGTAGACATATGGGGAATGTAAAGTAATAACTGTTTTTGGAGGTATTACTATGTATTATAGAAGTAGAGAAATTGAAACTTGGAAATTTGCAATTTTTTACAAATTTTTGGTAAATTTGGTATTTTTTTATAAATAAAAATTTTGGGACTTCGTTTTACCAGTCTCATACAATATGTGACGAAAAAAACAATCTCAGAATGGCCTGGATAAGTCAAAGCGTTTTAAAGTTATCACCACTTAAAGTGACACTAGTCATATTTGCAAAAAATGGCCTGGTCCTTAAGGTGAAATAAGGCTGTGTCCTAAGGAGTTAAGTTTCCTAGACTCTGGCATAAGGTGTTATTTTCTGTCTGATAACCTAGCTGCCAGCCCTTACCTTGGACTTCATTCTTCGATATGTGTGTATGCAGTCAGCCCCGACCTCGGCCTGTCTCCTGATTATTACCTGACCCCTTGGTGCATTGCACTGGTGTCTCTGACTCCTGTGGGTCAGCTGCCAATTACACCGAGACTACTCCAGGAGGTAGCAGCATCGAGGGAGGCGCTAAGGAGGCTTGTCCACGTTGAGGCCTTGTATTGGATGCCCCCCACCCTATGTTTTGATCCGCTCAACGGGGGGATGCAGCAGCGGCCGTGCGGGGATCAGGGTAAGTAGTGCGCAGGCATTAGGGGGGACATTATAGGGGTTGGATAACCCCTTTAAGTTTCACCCAAAGCCAAAGTGGTTAGTTGGCACAGTTCGTCCACGCCTGTCCCGATAACACAACTCCTCCAACAACTTGTCATAGACCTCTATTGAATATATACGTCCTTAGCGTATACCTTGAAGAGAAGCCGGGATTCTATCAAGCTTGTATGACAGTTTTCCGGTGTACAAAAGTTGCAACTTCTTGTGTAAGCCCTGTTCCGTGCAAAAAGTTTCCACAGTGCCCTCTGGAGGACCCACACCCAGGGCTGACGTGTTGTGCATGTCCGTCCTGCGGTGTCTAGTAATGTAGATCAGCCCTCTTCCAGTGACTGGCATTTATGTACAGTGCCAGATATACTTGTGTGGGTAGGACTGGCACTGTGCAGGTCTGGTACTGCATGCCCTTCTTTCTGTTACAGGTGGGGGGTAGTGATGGTCAGACCCTCACCAATCGCACATTGCTAGCTTATCTTAAAACATAAAAACTTGATGTAAACAATAGCTCTCTTTCTGATGATGCACTGAGATTTCCTTTAAGACAGCAGTTGTTTTTCAGATAAGCGGCATCAAAGATGACAGGCAGCTGCTTATCACCCCCTGTCTAGGGCGATAAACATGCTAGTCTGCAGGCTTATATTATCTAGAATGTATGAAATGTCTGACAAAAGTGACATAAAGTGAATCGACATTAAAACACTGCTGCGCAATAAAAAAATCTGCCTAAAAGAAAAGAAGATATAAGTTGCGGGAAACAAAATATGGAACGCTTCACGAATTTGCGTGTCATCCTTGCGCAGGGGCCATGCTAATCTTCTCTGTATCGTTCCAATTTTAGTATATGTGCTGCCGAAGCGAGCACAAACCTGAAGGTGGCGCACTACCTATATATAGTCCCTCACAGTGTATAATTTTAAATTAGGGCGACAAGGTAATGTTTTCCTCTGTTAATCTCTACGGGATTTCTTGTTTATTACACTGTGCGAAATGTTTTATGTAATTCACTTTTACTACGGTACTAAAGATGCCATACGTTCCGTGTGCTGTCTTTCCTGCAATGCATCATGGGAACTAGTGATATGCAAAATTCTCTGAGGTCATCGGGAAGCGACGCCGCTCAGCCTCAGGCTGCTGGTTGGTACGTTACATCACAAAAATTATAATAGCAGGCGATCAAAAAGTCATATGCCCACCAAAATAGTGCCAATAAAACCGTCCTCTCATCCCGCAAAAAATGAGCCCCTACCTAGGATAATCGGCTAAAAACAAAAAAAAAAAAAATGACTCTTAGACTATGGAGATACTAAAATATTTTTTTTTTGTTTATAAAAAGATAATATAGTGTAAAACATAAATAAATAAATAAAAAAGTAGACATATTAGGTATTGCCGTGTCCGTAAGAATCTGCTCTATAAAAATACCCCCACCCTAACCCCTCAGATGAACACGGTAAAAAAAAAAAAAACTGTGACAAAAAAACTATTTTTGCGCAAATTTTCCATTTTAATCCGTTTTTTACCAATAACAAAGTAAGGATTAACAGCCAAACAATACTTAATATTTATTACCCTCATACTGCAGTTTACAGAAACACCCCATATGTGGTCGTAAACTGCTGTATGACCAAACGGCAGGGTGCAGAAGGAAAGGAACGCCGTATGGTTTCTGGAAGGGAGATTTTGATGGCCTTTTTTTTTGGCACCATGTCCCATTTGAAGCCCCCCTGATGCACCCCTAGATTAAAAACTCCATAAAAGCGACCCCATCTAAGAAACTACACCCCTCAAGGTATCCAAAACTTATTTCACAAACGTCGTTAACCCTTTAGGTGTTCCACAAGAGTTATTGGCAAATGGAGATAAAATTTCAGAGTTTCTATTTCTGGTAACCTTGCCTCACAAAAATTTAATATAGATAAACCAAAAATCATATGTAGCCTAAAAATAGTCCCAACAAAACTGCCACCGAATCCCGTAGTTTCCAAAATGGGGTCACTTTTATGGAGTTTCTACTCTAGGGGTGCATCAGGGCGGCTTCAAATGGGACATGGTGTAAATAAACCAGTCCAGCAAAATCTGCCTTCCAAAAACCACACGGAGCACCTTTCCCCCTACGCCCCAACTGTGTGCCCGTACAGTAGTTTACGGCCACATATGGGGTGTTTCTGCAAACTACAGAATCGGGGCAATAAATATAGCATTTTTTTTGGCTGTTAACCCTTCCTTTGTTACTGGAAAAAATTGATTAAAATGGAAAATTTGCCCAAAAATTTAAATTCTCAAATTTCATCCCCATTTGCCAATAACTCTTGTGCAACACCTAAAGGGTTAACAAAGTTTGTAAAATCAGTTTTGAATACCTTAAGGGGTATAGTTTCTTAGATGGGGTCACTTTTATAGAGTTTCTACTCTAGGGGTGCATCAGGGGGGCTTCAAATGGGAAATGGTGTAAATAAACCAGTCCAGCAAAATCTGCCTTCCAAAAACCATACGACGCACCTTTCCCTCTACGCCCTACTGTGTTGCTGTACAGTAGTTTACGGCCACATATGGGGTGTTTCTGCAAACTACAGAATCGGGGCAATAAATATACCATTTTGTTTGGCTGTTAACCCTTGCTTTGTTACTGGAAAAAATGAATTAAAATGGAAAATTTACCAAAAAATCGAAATTTTATCTCCATTTGCCATTAACTCTTGTGGAACACCTAGAGGGTTAACAACGTTTTTAAAATCAGTTTTGAATACCTTGAGGGGTGTAGTTTCTAGAATGGGTGATTTCTATTATATAAGCCTCACAAAGTGACTTCAGACCTAAACTGGTCCCTAAAAATTGGGTTTTTGAAAATTTCTGAAAAATTTAAAGATTTGCTTCTAAACTTCTAAGCCTTGTAACATCCCCAAAAAATAAAATATCATTCCCAAAATGATCCAAACATGAAGTAGACATATGGGGAATGTAAAGTAATAACTGTTTTTGGAGGTATTACTATGTATTATAGAAGTAGAGAAATTGAAACTTGGAAATTTGCAATTTTTTACAAATTTTTGGTAAATTTGGTATTTTTTTATAAATAAAAATTTTGGGACTTCGTTTTACCAGTCTCATACAATATGTGACGAAAAAAACAATCTCAGAATGGCCTGGATAAGTCAAAGCGTTTTAAAGTTATCACCACTTAAAGTGACACTAGTCATATTTGCAAAAAATGGCCTGGTCCTTAAGGTGAAATAAGGCTGTGTCCTAAGGAGTTAAGTTTCCTAGACTCTGGCATAAGGTGTTATTTTCTGTCTGATAACCTAGCTGCCAGCCCTTACCTTGGACTTCATTCTTCGATATGTGTGTATGCAGTCAGCCCCGACCTCGGCCTGTCTCCTGATTATTACCTGACCCCTTGGTGCATTGCACTGGTGTCTCTGACTCCTGTGGGTCAGCTGCCAATTACACCGAGACTACTCCAGGAGGTAGCAGCATCGAGGGAGGCGCTAAGGAGGCTTGTCCACGTTGAGGCCTTGTATTGGATGCCCCCCACCCTATGTTTTGATCCGCTCAACGGGGGGATGCAGCAGCGGCCGTGCGGGGATCAGGGTAAGTAGTGCGCAGGCATTAGGGGGGACATTATAGGGGTTGGATAACCCCTTTAAGTTTCACCCAAAGCCAAAGTGGTTAGTTGGCACAGTTCGTCCACGCCTGTCCCGATAACACAACTCCTCCAACAACTTGTCATAGACCTCTATTGAATATATACGTCCTTAGCGTATACCTTGAAGAGAAGCCGGGATTCTATCAAGCTTGTATGACAGTTTTCCGGTGTACAAAAGTTGCAACTTCTTGTGTAAGCCCTGTTCCGTGCAAAAAGTTTCCACAGTGCCCTCTGGAGGACCCACACCCAGGGCTGACGTGTTGTGCATGTCCGTCCTGCGGTGTCTAGTAATGTAGATCAGCCCTCTTCCAGTGACTGGCATTTATGTACAGTGCCAGATATACTTGTGTGGGTAGGACTGGCACTGTGCAGGTCTGGTACTGCATGCCCTTCTTTCTGTTACAGGTGGGGGGTAGTGATGGTCAGACCCTCACCAATCGCACATTGCTAGCTTATCTTAAAACATAAAAACTTGATGTAAACAATAGCTCTCTTTCTGATGATGCACTGAGATTTCCTTTAAGACAGCAGTTGTTTTTCAGATAAGCGGCATCAAAGATGACAGGCAGCTGCTTATCACCCCCTGTCTAGGGCGATAAACATGCTAGTCTGCAGGCTTATATTATCTAGAATGTATGAAATGTCTGACAAAAGTGACATAAAGTGAATCGACATTAAAACACTGCTGCGCAATAAAAAAATCTGCCTAAAAGAAAAGAAGATATAAGTTGCGGGAAACAAAATATGGAACGCTTCACGAATTTGCGTGTCATCCTTGCGCAGGGGCCATGCTAATCTTCTCTGTATCGTTCCAATTTTAGTATATGTGCTGCCGAAGCAAGCACAAACCTGAAGGTGGCGCACTACCTATATATAGTCCCTCACAGTGTATAATTTTAAATTAGGGCGACAAGGTAATGTTTTCCTCTGTTAATCTCTACGGGATTTCTTGTTTATTACACTGTGCGAAATGTTTTATGTAATTCACTTTTACTACGGTACTAAAGATGCCATACGTTCCGTGTGCTGTCTTTCCTGCAATGCATCATGGGAACTAGTGATATGCAAAATTCTCTGAGGTCATCGGGAAGCGACGCCGCTCAGCCTCAGGCTGCTGGTTGGTACGTTACATCACAAAAATTATAATAGCAGGCGATCAAAAAGTCATATGCCCACCAAAATAGTGCCAATAAAACCGTCCTCTCATCCCGCAAAAAATGAGCCCCTACCTAGGATAATCGGCTAAAAACAAAAAAAAAAAAATGACTCTTAGACTATGGAGATACTAAAATATTTTTTTTTTGTTTATAAAAAGATAATATAGTGTAAAACATAAATAAATAAATAAATAAATAAAAAAGTAGACATATTAGGTATTGCCGTGTCCGTAAGAATCTGCTCTATAAAAATACCCCCACCCTAACCCCTCAGATGAACACGGTAAAAAAAAAAAAAACTGTGACAAAAAAACTATTTTTGCGCAAATTTTCCATTTTAATCCGTTTTTTACCAATAACAAAGTAAGGATTAACAGCCAAACAATACTTAATATTTATTACCCTCATACTGCAGTTTACAGAAACACCCCATATGTGGTCGTAAACTGCTGTATGACCAAACGGCAGGGTGCAGAAGGAAAGGAACGCCGTATGGTTTCTGGAAGGGAGATTTTGATGGCCTTTTTTTTTGGCACCATGTCCCATTTGAAGCCCCCCTGATGCACCCCTAGATTAAAAACTCCATAAAAGCGACCCCATCTAAGAAACTACACCCCTCAAGGTATCCAAAACTTATTTCACAAACGTCGTTAACCCTTTAGGTGTTCCACAAGAGTTATTGGCAAATGGAGATAAAATTTCAGAGTTTCTATTTCTGGTAACCTTGCCTCACAAAAATTTAATATAGATAAACCAAAAATCATATGTAGCCTAAAAATAGTCCCAACAAAACTGCCACCGAATCCCGTAGTTTCCAAAATGGGGTCACTTTTATGGAGTTTCTACTCTAGGGGTGCATCAGGGCGGCTTCAAATGGGACATGGTGTAAATAAACCAGTCCAGCAAAATCTGCCTTCCAAAAACCACACGGAGCACCTTTCCCCCTACGCCCCAACTGTGTGCCCGTACAGTAGTTTACGGCCACATATGGGGTGTTTCTGCAAACTACAGAATCGGGGCAATAAATATAGCATTTTTTTTGGCTGTTAACCCTTCCTTTGTTACTGGAAAAAATTGATTAAAATGGAAAATTTGCCCAAAAATTTAAATTCTCAAATTTCATCCCCATTTGCCAATAACTCTTGTGCAACACCTAAAGGGTTAACAAAGTTTGTAAAATCAGTTTTGAATACCTTAAGGGGTATAGTTTCTTAGATGGGGTCACTTTTATAGAGTTTCTACTCTAGGGGTGCATCAGGGGGGCTTCAAATGGGAAATGGTGTAAATAAACCAGTCCAGCAAAATCTGCCTTCCAAAAACCATACGACGCACCTTTCCCTCTACGCCCTACTGTGTTGCTGTACAGTAGTTTACGGCCACATATGGGGTGTTTCTGCAAACTACAGAATCGGGGCAATAAATATACCATTTTGTTTGGCTGTTAACCCTTGCTTTGTTACTGGAAAAAATGAATTAAAATGGAAAATTTACCAAAAAATCGAAATTTTATCTCCATTTGCCATTAACTCTTGTGGAACACCTAGAGGGTTAACAACGTTTTTAAAATCAGTTTTGAATACCTTGAGGGGTGTAGTTTCTAGAATGGGTGATTTCTATTATATAAGCCTCACAAAGTGACTTCAGACCTAAACTGGTCCCTAAAAATTGGGTTTTTGAAAATTTCTGAAAAATTTAAAGATTTGCTTCTAAACTTCTAAGCCTTGTAACATCCCCAAAAAATAAAATATCATTCCCAAAATGATCCAAACATGAAGTAGACATATGGGGAATGTAAAGTAATAACTGTTTTTGGAGGTATTACTATGTATTATAGAAGTAGAGAAATTGAAACTTGGAAATTTGCAATTTTTTACAAATTTTTGGTAAATTTGGTATTTTTTTATAAATAAAAATTTTGGGACTTCGTTTTACCAGTCTCATACAATATGTGACGAAAAAAACAATCTCAGAATGGCCTGGATAAGTCAAAGCGTTTTAAAGTTATCACCACTTAAAGTGACACTAGTCATATTTGCAAAAAATGGCCTGGTCCTTAAGGTGAAATAAGGCTGTGTCCTAAGGAGTTAAGTTTCCTAGACTCTGGCATAAGGTGTTATTTTCTGTCTGATAACCTAGCTGCCAGCCCTTACCTTGGACTTCATTCTTCGATATGTGTGTATGCAGTCAGCCCCGACCTCGGCCTGTCTCCTGATTATTACCTGACCCCTTGGTGCATTGCACTGGTGTCTCTGACTCCTGTGGGTCAGCTGCCAATTACACCGAGACTACTCCAGGAGGTAGCAGCATCGAGGGAGGCGCTAAGGAGGCTTGTCCACGTTGAGGCCTTGTATTGGATGCCCCCCACCCTATGTTTTGATCCGCTCAACGGGGGGATGCAGCAGCGGCCGTGCGGGGATCAGGGTAAGTAGTGCGCAGGCATTAGGGGGGACATTATAGGGGTTGGATAACCCCTTTAAGTTTCACCCAAAGCCAAAGTGGTTAGTTGGCACAGTTCGTCCACGCCTGTCCCGATAACACAACTCCTCCAACAACTTGTCATAGACCTCTATTGAATATATACGTCCTTAGCGTATACCTTGAAGAGAAGCCGGGATTCTATCAAGCTTGTATGACAGTTTTCCGGTGTACAAAAGTTGCAACTTCTTGTGTAAGCCCTGTTCCGTGCAAAAAGTTTCCACAGTGCCCTCTGGAGGACCCACACCCAGGGCTGACGTGTTGTGCATGTCCGTCCTGCGGTGTCTAGTAATGTAGATCAGCCCTCTTCCAGTGACTGGCATTTATGTACAGTGCCAGATATACTTGTGTGGGTAGGACTGGCACTGTGCAGGTCTGGTACTGCATGCCCTTCTTTCTGTTACAGGTGGGGGGTAGTGATGGTCAGACCCTCACCAATCGCACATTGCTAGCTTATCTTAAAACATAAAAACTTGATGTAAACAATAGCTCTCTTTCTGATGATGCACTGAGATTTCCTTTAAGACAGCAGTTGTTTTTCAGATAAGCGGCATCAAAGATGACAGGCAGCTGCTTATCACCCCCTGTCTAGGGCGATAAACATGCTAGTCTGCAGGCTTATATTATCTAGAATGTATGAAATGTCTGACAAAAGTGACATAAAGTGAATCGACATTAACCCCTTAAGGACCTAGGACGTACCGGTACGCCCTATTTCCCGAGTCCTTAAGGACCTAGGACGTACCGGTACGCCCTATTTCCCGAGTCCTTAAGGACCGAGGACGTACCGGTACGTCCTGACTTAAAATCGGAACTCCGGCGCCGCAGGGGTTAATCGGAACGGGATTTCGGCTGAAATCATTCAGCCGGCATCCCGTAACAATGCAGGGGGGGGGTCATTTGACCCCCCCGTATCGGCGATCGCAGAAAACCGCAGGTCAATTCAGACCTGCGGTTTTCTGCGTTTCCGGTCCATTCGGGTGTCCTGTGACCCGATGAACCGGAAAAAGACTGCGATCGGTGGCGTAATTATACACCACCTATCGCAGTCCGAGGATTTGGAGAGGCGGTGCTGGCCCTGGTGCTGAATGCCGCTGTCCAGGGTGCTGATTGGTGCAGGAGAGAGCGGCGCGAGATTCAAACTTCCTGCGCTCCTCTCTCCCCTCCTCTTCCTGTCCAGCACCCTGACCGTGCAGCATCGTCCAGCACCAGCTCCTGTGTCCCCCTAATCGGAATCCATCACCCTCCTGCACCCATCGCCACCCAGGTAGGTTAGGGTCAGTGAGGGAGAGGCACCGTTAGGCAAGGAAAGAAGGGAAAAGTAAGTTAGAAAAAAAAAAAAAAAAGTACTTTTATTCCAAACTTCCAAACTTCCATCTAACCCTAACCCAGACCCCTCCTGCCACTTGCCCCCCCACCCACCCCCCACCAGCCACTTCCCCCCCCCCCACCTGCCACCCACCCCCCACCAGCCCCCCCCACCCCCCACTCACCACCACTTTTTTTTTTCTGCGTGCGCTGACTGGCCGGCACTTTTTAGCGTCCGTCCACTGTTAGCGCATCGCCCGCCCCACCACCCCACCGACCGCTGATCAGCGTTGTACCGCTGATCAGCAAGTTTTAACTTTTTTTTTTTCTAACACTTGCCCATTTTTTTGCCTGGACTTTTTAGTACGCGAACACCCGTTGCCCCCACACACACGCACATATAATAAAGTTTGCCACACACGCACACCTACACGCACACACACCCATGGCCCACCGGATGTTCTCGGCCGAGAGGCATACGCCCAGATTGCCTCCGACTCTGAGAGCCCCAGTGAGGATGAGGATGACCCCACATTCCTTTTGTCATCCGCATCCTCCTCATCATCATCTGATGACGATGAGCCACCAAGGCGGCGGAGACGCCGCCAGGCGGAGCCAGGGGCCCCACATGCTAGGGATCCTGTGGCCCACCCTAGTACGAGCCGCCCTGGGGTTCGTACTGGTTTCCCGGCCCACCAAATAAGTCCACCGGAGCCCCCTGCCGATGAACTTAGCTGGTGTCCCCCAGTGGACTTTGAGCCTGAGATTCCGGATTTTGCTGGCAATCCTGGAATCCAGATTCCCACAGTGGGGTTTACTGAAATAGACTATTTTAGTTTTTTTTTCAGTAACTCACTGGTGAATTTGATGGTGGAGCAGACGAATCTGTACGCCCAACAGTTCGTCGCTCAAAACCCAGGCTCAGTTTTGGCTAGACCCGGTGGCTGGACGCCGGTCAGTGCAGCCGAAATGAGGACATTTTGGGGCCTCGTGCTGCATATGGGTCTAGTCCAAAAACCCAGTGTCAGGCAATACTGGAGTGGGGACGTCCTATACCAGACCCCACTGTACAGTATGGTCATGATACGTCACCGGTTTGAGGCCATCCGGAAATGTCTGCATTATTCCGATAATGCAGCATGTCCCCCCCGAAGTGATCCTGCCTATGACCGGCTGTATAAGATACGGCCGGTCATCGATCACTTTGGGGCCACATTTCAGCAGGCCTACGTACCTGGAAGGGAGGTCGCGGTTGATGAGTCTCTCGTTGCGTTCAAGGGGAGACTCAGTTTCCGCCAATACATTCCCACAAAGCGGGCGAGGTATGGCGTGAAGCTATACAAAATTTGTGAGAGTGCCTCAGGGTACACTTACAAATTTCGTGTGTACGAGGGGCGAGATTCCCGTATTGAACCCCCAGAATGTCCCCCCACTCTGGGTGTTAGCGGGAAACTCGTGTGGGACCTTATGTACCCACTGCTGGATAATGGTTACCACTTGTACGTGGATAACTTTTATACCAGCATTCCCTTGTTCAGGTCCCTTGCCGCCAGATCCACGTTCGCTTGTGGGACAGTGCGGAAAAATCAACGCGGCCTCCCTGCCTACCCCCTCCAGGTACCTATCCCCAGGGGTGAGACCCGTGCCCTTACCAGTGGAAACCTGTTGCTGGTCAGGTATAAGGACAAGAGGGATGTCCTTATGCTGTCCACAATCCACGGTAACGGCACCACCCCTGTCCCTGTGCGAGGTACCGCGGCAACGGTCCTCAAGCCCGATTGTATCGTCGACTATAATCGGTATATGGGAGGAGTTGATCTCTCTGATCAAGTCCTCACGCCATATAACGCCATGCGCAAAACCTGGGCATGGTACAAAAAAGTTGCGGTCTACTTGGTACAGGTTGCCATGTACAACTCTTTTGTACTATCCCGAAGCGCTGGCAGCACAGGGACATTCCTCCAGTTCTATGAGGCAGTCCTCAAAGACCTGATCTTTTCGGACCGGGAAAGAGCAGGCCGGAGTACCTCGGGAATTGGAGGCGCCCGGATCGTCCCTGGCCAACACTTTCCAGGTGTGGTCCCCCATACTGGAAAGAAGGGACGAACCCAAAAAAAGTGCAGAGTGTGTCACAAGAGGGGGATACGGAAGGACACCACTACTCAATGTGACACTTGCCCCGATCATCCGGGCCTCTGCATTATCAATTGCTTCAGGGAGTATCACACTTCCATGGAGTACTAAATTTTTATAATCCTCAACAGTCCACTAGAGAACATAAAACACTATGGCTCTCAGACTTTGGAGACACGGAAACAATTTTTCTTTCCCCAAAAAATATTAGTTTTAGAGCAGGCATCCTCAAACTGCGGCCCTCCAGATGTTGTAAAACTATAACTCCCAGCATGCCCAGACAACCTACAGCCATCAGCAGGGCATGGTGGGAATTGTAGTTTTACAATATCTGGAGGGCCGCAGTTTTAGGATGCCTGCTTAGTGTCTCCAAAGTCTGAGAGCCATACATATTGGGCATCGTCGCGTGCGTAAAAGTCGTCGCTATAAAAATAACTTTTGACCAAACGCCTCGGATGAACGGTGTTAAAAATATAAAATAAAAACTGTGCCAAAACACCAATTTTTGGGCAAAATTTCAATTTGAATCCATTTTGCCGGTAATAAAGCAAGGGTTAACAGCCAAACAAAACTAAATATTTATTGCCCCGATTCTGTAGTTTGCAGAAACACCCCATATGTGGTCGTAAATGGTTATATAGCCGCACGGCAGGGCATAGAACGAAGGGAACTCCATATGGTTTCTGGAAGGCAGATTTTGATGGACAGTTTTTTTTTTGACACCATGTCCCATTAGAAGCCCCCCCTGATGTAGCCTAGACTAGAAACTCCAAAAAAGTGACCCCATCTAAGAAACTACACCCCTCAAGGTATTCAAAAGTTACTTTACAAACTATGTTAACCCTTTAGGTGTTCCACAAAACCAAATAGTGAATGTAGAAACAATTTTAGAATTACATTTTTTTGTTACATTGCCTCAAAAAAGACTAATATAGAGCAACCAAAAATCAAATTTACCCCAAAAATAGTCCCAAAACAACAACCACCTTATCCCGTAGTTTCCTAGATGGGGTCACTTTTATGGAGTTTCTACTCTAGGGGTGCATCAGGGGGCTTGAAAGGGTACATGGTGTCAATAAACCAGTCCAGCAAAATCTGCCTTCCAAAAATGACGTTCCCCTTCTTCTATGTCCTGCCGTTTAGCCAAATAGTAGTTTACGACCACATATGGGGTGTTTTTGCAAACTACAGAATCAGGGCAACCCATTTTGAGTGTTGTTTGGCAGTTAACCCTTGTTTTACTCCTGGAAAAAATTGATTATATTGGAAAATTTTCCAAAAAATAGAAATTTCAAAATTGTTTCTCCATCTGCCATTAACTCTTGTGGAACACCTAAAGGGTTAACAAAGTTTGTAAACCCAGTTTTGAATACCTTGAGGGGTGTACTTTCTTAGATGGAGTCACTTTTTTGAAATTTCTATTCTAGGGGTGCAACAGGGGGCTTCAAATGGGACATGGTATAAACAAAACCAGTCCTGCCAAATCTGCCTTCCAAAACCCATATGGTGTTCCCCTCCTTCTATGTGCTACCGTTCGGCCAAACAGTAGTTTACAACCACATATGGGGTGTTTATGAAAACTACAGAATCAGGGCAACCCATTTTGAGTGTTGTTTGGCAGTTAACCCTTGTTTTACTCCTGGAAAAAATTGATTATATTGGAAAATTTTCCAAAAAATATAAATTTCAAAATTGTTTCTCCATCTGCCATTAACTCTTGTGGAACACCTAAAGGGTTAACAAAGTTTGTAAACCCAGTTTTGAATACCTTGAGGGGTGTACTTTCTTAGATGGAGTCACTTTTTTGAAATTTCTATTCTAGGGGTGCAACAGGGGGCTTCAAATGGGACATGGTATAAACAAAACCAGTCCTGCCAAATCTGCCTTCCAAAACCCATATGGTGTTCCCCTCCTTCTATGTGCTACCGTTCGGCCAAACAGTAGTTTACGACCACATATGGGGTGTTTTTGCAAACTACAGAATCAGGGCAACCCATTTTGAGTGTTGTTTGGCAGTTAACCCTTGTTTTACTCCTGGAAAAAATTGATTATATTGGAAAATTTTCCAAAAAATAGAAATTTCAAAATTGTTTCTCCATCTGCCATTAACTCTTGTGGAACACCTAAAGGGTTAACAAAGTTTGTAAACCCAGTTTTGAATACCTTGAGGGGTGTACTTTCTTAGATGGAGTCACTTTTTTGAAATTTCTATTCTAGGGGTGCAACAGGGGGCTTCAAATGGGACATGGTATAAACAAAACCAGTCCTACCAAATCTGCCTTCCAAAACCCATATGGTGTTCCCCTCCTTCTATGTGCTACCGTTCGGCCAAACAGTAGTTTACGACCACATATGGGGTGTTTTTGCAAACTACAGAATCAGGGCAACCCATTTTGAGTGTTGTTTGGCAGTTAACCCTTGTTTTACTCCTGGAAAAAATTGATTATATTGGAAAATTTTCCAAAAAATAGAAATTTCAAAATTGTTTCTCCATCTGCCATTAACTCTTGTGGAACACCTAAAGGGTTAACAAAGTTTGTAAACCCAGTTTTGAATACCTTGAGGGGTGTACTTTCTTAGATGGAGTCACTTTTTTGAAATTTCTATTCTAGGGGTGCAACAGGGGGCTTCAAATGGGACATGGTATAAACAAAACCAGTCCTACCAAATCTGCCTTCCAAAACCCATATGGTGTTCCCCTCCTTCTATGTGCTACCGTTCGGCCAAACAGTAGTTTACGACCACATATGGGGTGTTTTTGCAAACTACAGAATCAGGGCAACCCATTTTGAGTGTTGTTTGGCAGTTAACCCTTGTTTTACTCCTGGAAAAAATTGATTATATTGGAAAATTTTCCAAAAAATATAAATTTCAAAATTGTTTCTCCATCTGCCATTAACTCTTGTGGAACACCTAAAGGGTTAACAAAGTTTGTAAACCCAGTTTTGAATACCTTGAGGGGTGTACTTTCTTAGATGGAGTCACTTTTTTGAAATTTCTATTCTAGGGGTGCAACAGGGGGCTTCAAATGGGACATGGTATAAACAAAACCAGTCCTGCCAAATCTGCCTTCCAAAACCCATATGGTGTTCCCCTCCTTCTATGTGCTACCGTTCGGCCAAACAGTAGTTTACGACCACATATGGGGTGTTTTTGCAAACTACAGAATCAGGGCAACCCATTTTGAGTGTTGTTTGGCAGTTAACCCTTGTTTTACTCCTGGAAAAAATTGATTATATTGGAAAATTTTCCAAAAAATATAAATTTCAAAATTGTTTCTCCATCTGCCATTAACTCTTGTGGAACACCTAAAGGGTTAACAAAGTTTGAAAAAACAGTTTTGAATACCTTGAGGGGTGTAGTTTCTAGAATGGGGTCATTTTTGGGAGGTTTCTATTATCTAAGCCTCACAATATGACTTCAAACCTGAACTGGTCCATAAAAAGTGGGATTTTGAAGATTTCTGAAAATTTCAAAATTTGCTTCTAAACTTCTAAGCCTTGTAACATCCCCAAAAAATAAAATATCATTCCCAAAACAATTCAAGCATGAAGTAGACATATGGGGAATGTAAAGTCATCACAATTTTTGGGGGTATTACTATGTATTACAGAGGTAGAGAAACTGAAAATTTGAAATTTGCTAATTTTTCAAAATTTACGGTAAAAATTGTATTTTTTTATGCAAAAAAATTAACTTTTTTGACCCAATTTTAGCAGTGTCATGAAGTACAATATGTGACGAAAAAACAATCTCAGAACGGCCTGGGTAAGTCAAAGCGTTTTAAAGTTATGAGCACTTAAAGTGACACTGGTCAGATTTGCAAAAAATGGCCTGGTCCTTAAGGTGAAAATGAGCCTGGTCCTTAAGGTGAAAATGAGCCCGGTCCTTAAGGGGTTAAAACACTGCTGCGCAATAAAAAAATCTGCCTAAAAGAAAAGAAGATATAAGTTGCGGGAAACAAAATATGGAACGCTTCACGAATTTGCGTGTCATCCTTGCGCAGGGGCCATGCTAATCTTCTCTGTATCGTTCCAATTTTAGTATATGTGCTGCCGAAGCGAGCACAAACCTGAAGGTGGCGCACTACCTATATATAGTCCCTCACAGTGTATAATTTTAAATTAGGGCGACAAGGTAATGTTTTCCTCTGTTAATCTCTACGGGATTTCTTGTTTATTACACTGTGCGAAATGTTTTATGTAATTCACTTTTACTACGGTACTAAAGATGCCATACGTTCCGTGTGCTGTCTTTCCTGCAATGCATCATGGGAACTAGTGATATGCAAAATTCTCTGAGGTCATCGGGAAGCGACGCCGCTCAGCCTCAGGCTGCTGGTTGGTACGTTCCGTACCTTCGCGGGGTCGTTATTGTCACGTGATCATTGGTGTCTCTGTTCCAGCCTTCCACCCCGGAGCCCTGGCGGGCAGGCAGCCATCATGGACGTGGCATACATCTGTGAGTGGGACAGAAAACCACGGACCAGCCACTGCCCCTCCATCCCCCTAGTATGTGCCTGGTCTTGCCGCAACCTCATTGCCTTCACCACAGACCAGCGCAATGAAGAGGAGAAAGGTAATTCCCTGACAGGGGTGGATGTGGAGTGAGGCATGCATTTTCCCTGTGTGTCATACATTTATGGTTTAAAGGTAAAATAAAAGTTTCTTCCAGTTTGGATGTTCTATAAAGTGCAGTTATCTGATCCTAGATGGCTGGTTTTGGGGGGAAGGGACTGCTGCCGTTGTTTGCAGGGGCTTGTCTATATGGAAGGGATGTCCCCCAGTTATTGACCAGCCCATAATTTTCTAAAAGGGGTTATCCTGAAACCGGATCAATCTGTGAAAAGGAGTCACTGGGGGAGGGGAGCCACTCTAGGGTCAATTCACATGTCCGTAAGTGTTTTCCAGTCCGCAAATTGCGGATCAGCAAAACACTGATATCGACCGTGGGCCAAACATGGAAATTCACTGTTGTGGACAAGAATAGGACACCTATCTTTTTTGCAGGGCTGCGGAACGGAAGTACTGATGTGGACAACACGCAGTGCGCTGTCGGCATCTTTTGCGGCCTTATTGAAATGAATGGGTCCGTAACGGACCCAGAACTACGGATGTGTGAATGGACCCTTAATTGGCGTCCTACAGGCGTGGAACGTCATCGCAAGCTACCTCCAGCTGCCTCTGGTGCATGCGTACTGACTAGTGTTGAGCGAACTTGTGTTTTAAAGGGGTTCTGCACTTTGTTTTAACTGATGATCTATCCTCTGGATAGATCATCAGCTTCTGATCGGCGGGGGTCCGACACCCGGGACCCCTGCTGATCAGCTGTTTGAGAAGGCAGCAGCGCCGCTGGCTCCTCACTGTTTACCGCAGGCCCAGTGACGTCATGACTAGTGTCACTGGCCTGGGCGGGGCTAAGCTCTGTTTACTTGAATGGAGCTTAGCCCCGCCCACGCTACTTGATACTAGTCGTGACGTCAGTGGGCCGGCAGTAAACAGTGAGAAGGCCCCGCCGCTGCTGCCTTCTCAAACAGCTGATCGGCGGGGGTCCCGGGTGTCGGACCCCCGCCGATCAGAAGCTGATGATCTATCCAGAGGATAGATCATCAGTTTAAAACAAAGTGCAGAACCCCTTTAAGTTCGGAGTCTAAAGTTCGGGTTATGGATTCTAAATTCCGTTATGCTCCGTGGTAGCGGAATCCATAACGCGATTCTTCGATAACCTGAACTTTAGACGCCAAATTTAAAACACAAGTTCGCTCAACACTAGTACTGACCATTACTTCATCTGTGTCGAGTGCTGATGGAGGTGTCTCGTGATGATAGACTTCCTTAAAGGGTTTCTGTCACCAGAATTAACCCTATTAAACTAGCTGACATTAGCGATGTGCTAATGCAGTGCTCCAGACTAAAAAAAAATACCTAGTAGCCATTGGCTCCTGAAATGAAAAATTTAGGAGCCAAATTACATTTTTAGTCGCCAAATCGAAACAGAATCAAAATTTTGGTATCGTGACAACGCTGCGCCGATCAGATTGGCGTAGGGTTGTTTCGATACCAAAATTTTGATTCGCTTTCGTCACCATAAAAAAGTATTGCGATACTCAATACCACGCAAAAAAAAAAAAGCTGCGTGCATTTCGCATTTTATGAAACGTTCGGCCCATAATAGAACAGTCCTATCCTATTTTTTGGGGTGACAAGGTGACAAAAAAATGGCGAATGCTCACCGCATAGGAGATATTTTTTAATAATTTAATAGTTTGGACTTTTCGGACGCAGCGCTATGTATTATGTTTATTTATTTATTGTTTATATATTTTATATGTAAAATTGGGAAAGGGGGGATTTAAACTTAATAATTTTAGTGTTTTTTTTTTTTTTCTTACTATTAGCCCCCTTAGGGGCTGAAACCCTTGTCCTATTCACCCTTAGGCCCCTTTCACATGGGCGAGATTTCTGCGCGGGTGCAATGCGTGAGGTGAACGCATTGCACCCGCACTGAATCCGGACCCATTCACTTCTATGGGGCTGTGCACATGAGCGGTGATTTTCACGCATCACTTGTGCGTTGTGTGAAAATCGCAGCATGCTCTGTTGTGCGTTTTTCATGCAACGCAGGCCCCATAGAAGTTAATGGGGCTGGTTGAAAATCGCAAGCATCCGTAAGCAAGTGCGGATGCGGTGCGATTTTCACGCACGGTTGCTAGGATGAAAGTCTTTTCACTGTGTTATTTTCCCTTATTACATGGTTATAAGGGAAAATAATAGCATTCTTTAATACAGAATGCGAAGTAGAAGGTCAATATAATAAATATTATATACACCCCAGTATAATAAACATTGGTGGCGCAGTGCGCCCCCCAACACCCCAGTATAATAAACATTGGTGGCGCAGTGCGCCCCCCAACACCCCAGTATAATAAACATTGGTGGCGCAGTGCGCCCCCCAACACCCCAGTATAATAAACATTGGTGGCGCAGTGGGCAGTGCCAATGAGGGTTAAAAAATAAAAATAAAATTAACTCACCTCCTCCAATTGATCGCGTAGCTGCCGGTCTCCTGTTCTTTCTTCGGGACCTGTCAAAGGACCTGTGGTGACATCACTGTGCTCATCACATGGTACATCACATGATCCATCACCACACCATGGTTATTGACCATGTGATGAGCTCAGTGACGTCACCACAGGTCCTGAAGAAAGAACAGGAGATCGGCAGCTTCGCGATCAATTGGAGGATGTGAGTTAATTTTATTTTTAATTTTTTAACCCTCATTGGTACTGCCCACTGCACCACCAATGTTTATTATATTGGGGGGGGGGCGCACTGCGCAACCAATGTTTATTATACTGGGGGTGTTGGTGGGGGGGGCGCACTGCGCCACCAATGTTTATTATAATGGGGTGTTTGGGGGGGGGGGGGGGGGGGCGCACTGCGCCACCAATGAAGATAACTGAGCTGTTAATACAAATACAGGAGGCGGCTGCCGGAATCAAATAGCCGACACCTGACCTCTATGACAGGGAGCTGCGATCCGCTGCAGTTAACCCCTCAGGTGCCGCACCTGAAGGGTTAACTGCCGCTGATCGCAGCTCCCTGTCATAGAGCTCGGGTGCCGGCTATTTGATTCCGGCACCCGCCTCCTGTATTTGTATTAACAGCTCAGTTATCTTCATTGGTGGCGCAGTGGCCACAGCCCCTCCTCCTCCCGTCTCTCTCTTCTTATTGGCGGCGGTAGCACAGGGGGAAGGAGAGACTACTTCTCCACTGCGCTGCTGAAATGAACATCTGCGGCGGGGCAGAGAACTATCATCTCCTGTGCCCGCCGCTGTATTCAACTGCAGAGCTGCGGTGGCTGGTCTAGTCGCAAATGGCGACAAGACTAAAAAGTCTTGTCGCCATTTGTAAATTCTAAGTCGCATTGGTGACCATTTTGGTCGCCATCTGGAGCCCTGTAATGTCAGCTGAACCTAACTAGTCTATTCCTACTGTTATGTATGCCCCCGTTACTGCAGAAATATAACTTTTATAATATGCTAATTAGCCTCTAGGTGCAAGGGGGGTGTTGCCCCTGCTCCCACCTCTGGCCACGCCTTGCTACACTAGATTGACAGGGCCAGGCAGCCTTCACCTCCAACTGCCGGCCCTGTGCGCTGGGGAAATCTCAAGCTTGTCAACCTTTTTCCTCTCCAGCCTTTAGTTTTCACTGCCCCTGCAGGCTGTTCTTCCGTACTTTCCCTGAAATCTGTCAGAAAGCCGCGCTAGCAGCTCCATCTGTAGCTTGTATCTCCAGTTCTCTAGCAGCTCATAACCAGTGAATTGTGATCACACCGCTACTTTCACACTCGCGCTTGGTGCGGATCCGTCATGGATCTGCACAGACAGATTCGTTCAGATAATAAAACGGTATGCATCCGTTCAGAACGGATCCGTTTGTATTATCTGTAACATAGCCAAGACGGATCAGTCTTGAACGCCACTGAAATCCAATGGAGGACGGATCCGTTTTCTATTGTGTCAGTGAAAACGGATCCGTCCCCATTGACTTACATTGTGTGCCAGGAGGGATCTGTTTGCCTCTGCATCGTCAGGCAGACACCAAAACGCTGCAGGCAATGTTTGGATGACCACCTCCAAAGCGGAATGGAGACTGAACGGAGGCAAACTGATGCATTCTGAGCGGATCCTTTTCCATTCAGAATGCATTAGGGCAAAACTGATCTGTTTTGGACCGCTTGTGAGAGCCCTGAACGGATCTCACAAACGGAAAGCCAAAACATGAGTGTGAAAGTAGCCTTAGACTTCACCTTGTATGAGAGTTTATCTGCTGTCGGGGAACTAGAGATCAGAGCTGCAGACTGAACACTCTGGTAGATTTCACTGAAAAGCAGAGAGAACTGAAAGCTGTAGAAAAGAAAACGGTTAAAGACCAATTGGAAAATGATTTTTACCCAAATTAAGTAGAATGCAACAATAAAAAAATAAAAAAAAAGCCCCCAAAGTTGTCCATATCCTTTAAGCTGGCCATAACCGAGTAAGGCTACTTTCCCATTTTTTGTGGATCCATCATTGATCTGCAAAAACGCTTCCGTTACAATAATACAACGGCATGCATCCGTCATGAACGGATCCGGTTGAATTATGTCTTCTATAGCCATGACGGATCCGTCTTGAACACCATTGAAAGTCAATGGGGGACGGATCCGTTTTCTTTTGTCAGAGAAAACGGACTTGTCCCCATTCACTTACATTGTGTGTCGGGATGGACACATTTTGCTTTGCTCCGCACCACATCGCGGACAAAAAAAACACCGCTTGCAGCGTTATTGTGTCCGCGATGGGGAAGCAACGGAACGGAATGCATTTTGGAGCGCTCCGTTTTGTTCAGTTCAGTTTTGTCCACATTGACAGTGAATGGGAACAAAACAGAAGTGTTTTCTTCCGCTATTGAGATCCTATGACGGATCTCAATAGCGGAATTGAAACCGCTAGTGTGAAAGTAGTCTTAACAGTCAAACAATGCTCCTTCATCTGACAGCTATCTCTCCTAATCCTCAAACAAGCATGCCTATGTAGTGAATGGGGAGAGGGTGAAAAGCCGCTACAAGACTTCTCGGGCGTTGAAATCCAACATGCCGTTCCTTATTTTTTTTATGTCAGCCATTCGTGGAGAGTTTGGAGCCACCATACATATTAGATGGTAAACCAGACCCTCAAAAATTGGCGGGTTTGGCTGATACATATCTAGCCAGCTTAAAGGGGTTATCCGAGATTTTCTTTATCGATGAACCTCGCCGATCTGATATTGATGGCCTATCCTGAGGTTAGGTCGTCAATAAAATTCTCTTGGAAAACCCTTTTAAGGGACCTGATTTGTGCCTCCCTAGTGACCAAAACCAGAAGAATCTCATTGTGAGTAGGGGGTTACTGTGCTTGGTTTTGCTCAGGTACTTTAGTTTGCACGTCAGTCTTTGGAGCAAAATAAAGCAAGAAGTGATCCGTAAGGAAGATGGTCACAAATCTCCAACACTGTAAATGTATATTTAGTTGTCTTTTTTTCCATTGAAGATCTTACCCACATGATTCACATCCTGGATACAGAACACCCTTGGGACGTCTACTCCATTAATTCGGGCCACCAGGAAGTCATCACTAGCTTGGAGTGGGACCAGTCTGGTAAGGGATGACAAGATTTTGGTAACTTCAGTAGCTTTCAGTAACAATACTTGACTTGGTAAATGTATTAATTAGGGCTGCAACAAGTACTAGATTATATTGAGTAATTTGACACAAAAAAATCTTCGTTTGTGTCACGTGACAACGGAGCGGGAGTGAAGTGCTTGCTATTACTCCCGCTCCCTGGTCTCCGGCTGGCCCGCAATGCGCTCAGAATACTCCCCTTTCCCGCAGGGGCCTCCGGACACTCCCACAGCACGTCCATGGTCCCGCGCTGTACTGACCTTCTGACGTACGCCGTGACATCAGGCCCAGAGCAGCGCGGAACGATGGAGTGTCGGCGGCGCCCCTGCTGGAAACGTAAGTCTGACAGCCACTTCCCACGCAGTAATTATCACAGCTAATTACAGACTGTGCGACTGGATGGGGAGCTGAATTTTCATCACGTATCAGGCCTCTTTAATTGCTCTCAGGAGGTCAAGTGTGTGAACGGCATCCAAACCCCAATAAGACAGGCCGGTGATTGCACACAGGCTGAATAAAGGAAGATGGTAGAACAGCCAAGACAGACACTAGCACCCACTCCTCTGCTGTAACACTGCGCTTTATATATTACCCCAACATTTACTGCTGTACCTCCGCAAATACAGCTTAGGGTGCCGGAGAGGGGAGAAGTCCCGTGCACAGAGGGCAGAATGCCTGCTGAAGACATAGAGTAATACATGCCTCCTGTAACCTGCAGAAGGCATTATATCACCCCTATAGAGTAATACATACCTCCTGTAACCTGCAGGAGACATTATATCACCCCTATAGAGTAATACATACCTCCTGTAACCTGCAGAAGATATTATATCACCCCATATAGAGTAATATATACCTCCTGTAACCTGCAGAAGACATATCACCCCTATAGAGTAACATATACCTCCTGTAACCTGCAGGAGACATATCACCCCTATAGAGTAACATATACCTACTGTAACCTGCAGGAGACATTATCACACCATATAGAGTAATACATACCTCCTGTAACCTGCTGAAGGCATTAGATCACCCCATATAGAGTAATATATACCTCCTGTAACCTGCAGAAGACATTATATCACCCCTATAAAGGAACACATACCTCCTGTAACCTGCAGGAGACATTATATCACCCCTATAGAGTAATACATACCTCCTGTAACCTGCAGGAGACATTATATCACCCCTATAGAGTAATACATACCTCCTGTAACCTGCAGGAGACATTATATAACCCCATATAGAGTAATATATACCTCCTGTAACCTGCAGGAGACATTATATCACCCCATATAGAGTAATATATACCTCCTGTAACCTGCAGGAGACATTATATCACCCCTATAGAGTAATATATACCTACTGTAACCTGCAGGAGACATTATATCACCCCATATAGAGTAATATATACCTCCTGTAACCTGCAGAAGACATTATATCACCCCATATAGAGTAATATATACCTCCTGTAACCTGCAGGAGACATTATATCACCCCTATAAAGGAACACATACCTCCTGTAACCTGCAGGAGACATTATATCACCCCTATAGAGTAATACATACCTCCTGTAACCTGCAGGAGACATTATATCACCCCTATAGAGTAATACATACCTCCTGTAACCTGCAGGAGACATTATATCACCCATATAGAGTAATACATACCTCCTGTAACCTGCAGAAGACATTATATCACCCCTATAGAGTAACAACTGGGGGAGCTGAAGGCACTGGGGGGGGGGGGGGTCTGATAAGTTTTTATAAAGGAAAACAGTCTATTAATTTATTTTTTCTTATTAGATTAGTCGATTAATCGTAAAAATAATCGGTAGGATACTCGATTTCTCAAATAATCGTTTACTGCAGCCCTAGTATTAATCTGTAATTAATGGGACTTCTCACTGAAGTTTATGAGATTGTGAGTAGGTTCTATGCCAGAAGCTGGTCTACTGGAGATCACAAGCCAATGGATGCTTGAATAGATGATGTTTTTTTCCTCCTTCATAGGATCCCGCCTTCTTTCAGCTGATGCAGATGGGGTGATAAAATGTTGGGGTATGACTGACCACTTAGCAAATAGCTGGCAGAGCTTAGTGGGAAGTGAAGTTGATGGTGACCCTATTGTCGCACTCTCTTGGCTTCATAATGGGGTGAAATTGGCACTTCACGTGGAGAAGGTCAGTAATATAATTGTTTAGAATAGCATTTCTTCTGGGAGCGTAGTATTTCTTATGTCTTAAAAGGGTATTCCAGTAATGTGAGGTTATCCCTTATCCACAAGATAGGAAATAACTATTAGATCAGTAAGGGTCCTACCACCGATCTAATAGTGTGGATACGGGATAACGTCACATTTCTGGAATACCCCTTTAAATTATCATTATTTTGTCTTATTCTCTTTTACCAGTCTGGAGTTTCCAGTTTTGGCGAGAAATTTTCTCGTGTAAAGTTTTCCCCATCCCTCACCTTGTTTGGAGGCAAACCAATGGAAGGCTGGATCGCTGTTACTGTCAGTGGATTGGTGACTGTGTCTTTGCTAAAGCCCAATGGACAAGTGTTGACAGCCACAGAAAGCCTGTGCCGCCTTCGTTGCAGGGTGGCACTGGCTGACATTGCCTTCACAGGAGGTGGGAACATTGTAGTAGCCACATGCGATGGAAGCAGCACGTCCCCAATACAGTTCTATAAAGTCTGTGTGTCTGTTGTGAGTGAAAAGTGTAAAATCGACACCGAGATCCTTCCGTCCCTCTTCATGCGCTGCACCACAGATCCTGCACGCAAGGACAAGTTTCCCGCAGTGACACATCTCAAGTTCCTTGCTCGAGATATGTCTGAGCAGGTAAATGCAAAGTGTAGAAGGCTATGTACATACAAGTTGTTGTTTTCCTTCTAAAACTGAAGAAGCACAAAGGGAAACCAGTCAGACCATTTCCTTCATTTTATACTGGACTGGAGCTGATTGACCTCTACCTGTAACTGCTTCAGTAATCCACAAAGATGGCCTTACACACTCCAGTTCCTGAGTCCCGTGGAGCTCAGTCTGGTTTCCCTTATCTCAGGCACATTAGGGTCTATTCTATAGGAAGCATATTAAAGGGGTTTTCCAAGACTTGTATACTTCTCAGGATAGGTCATCAGTATCTGATTGGTAGGGGTCCGACACCTGGGACCCCTGCCGATCAGCTGTTTGTGAAGGCACCGGCACTCGTAGTAGCTCACCAAGCACATTGTATTGCAGTTTAGTTGGGGCCGATCTGTGCCTAGGCCACGTGACACATGAACGTGACATCACATGGCCTAGGAAAAGTTGAGGGAAGGCCTCAGCGCTCACAGGAACTGGTACCTTCTCAAACAGCTGATCAGGAGGGGTCCCGGGTGTTAGACTCCCACAATCAGTAAAAAACACTTGGAAAACCGCTTTAACCTTAGCATGCTAACATTTTTGCTTAGGTTTCTATATATTTCTGCTCTGTTTCTATGGTACACTGTTTAGAAAGTATAGCTTGTAATGGGTTGTGGTCTTTTAGAGGCAGATTGGTACATGCACTACGGGCTATATGTGTGTGGTGTTGTGTTTTTTCTTTTTTTTTTTTTTATTCTTCTAAATCAATAGGGGACAGTAAAGTTCCAAAATTCACCCATATCCCTTCCCTTCATCCTCTCCCTTTCCCTGGTGGAACTTAATGGGCGCATGTTTTCTTTGTGTGTATTCTGACAGTGCAGTAAAAATGTTGTCTTCTGTTTCGATAGGTGCTCCTTTGTGCCTCTAATCAGTGTTCCAGTGTAGCAGAGTGCTGGTCCCTGAGGAAAGAGGGGCTTCCTCTTAATAATATTTTCCAGCAGTTGTCCCCCGGTGGTAAGTAGTACTTCCATGAACTCTCTGTATAATGCCTTACACTGCATGAAGTATGCGGACATCTGAGCACCCTATCCATGTATCTCTTTGCTCGTATAACAGTTTGCAAGTCTGTCATATTCCGCTATAAAATTTAAAAAGGTTATACGAACTGATAGGTCATGAGTATCTGATCGGTGGGGGCTCCACAGAATATAAATGTCTGGGCCGGGCTCCTCTGTCCAGGGATTATGGAAACGGCCAAGCTCACTCAGCTACACGTTAATAACCCCTGTTCACTTCTTCAGAAGTTATGCAGATAGAGGAGCTTTGCACGAGGTTGGCTGTTTCTGTAATCTTGTCTGCCGCTGACTGCTGAACCCAGGTGGGGTGAGGATAGGGCAGTCTCAGGCCTTGTGGATGTGCCATAAATCGCACATCCAATGTGGGAATACACATCCAAAAAGTCACAAGGAATCCTTTAAGGGGTTGTCTCACTTCAGCAAATGGCATTTATCATGTAGAAAAAGTTAATACAAGGCACCTACTAATGTATTGTGATTGTCCATATTGCTTCCTTTGCTGGCTTCATTAATTTTTCCATAGCATTATACACTGCTTGTATCCACGGGTTACGACCACCCTGTAATCCAGCAGTGGTGGTCGTGCTTACACACTATAGGAAAAAGCATCTCTGGTGGCTGGGACCATAGGAGCGCATAGGCACGCATGCGCAGCAGCTCCTGTCTCAGCCACCCTCTATGTGCACTGCAGCGGTGGCCATGACCCCTGGAAACGAGCAGTGGATAATGTGATGGAAAAATGAATGAAGCCAGCAAAGGAGGCAATATGGACTATCACAATACATTAGTAAGTGCCTTGTATTAACTGCATCTACATGATAAATACCATTTACGGAAGTGAGACAACCCCATTTGGATTCCGCATCAGCTTTTTTTCAGCACGCAAAAACTCCATGTGAACATACCCTTATGCAATCTTCTTTTGTCTTGCAGTAAGTGATAAGCAACCAATGATCCTGAAGTGGCGGATATTGTCTGCTACCAATGAGCTAGAGCGCGTTTCTGCTGTGGCATTGCCCAAGTTACCCATTTCACTTACTAACACGGACATCAAAGTTGCGAATGACACAAAGTTCTATCCTGGTTTAGGTATGATATTCCTAATCGGGTTTCTTATATTGAAGATTTAGTGTGAGTTAGTATGGTATTTGTGGATGTACATCCTTTTCTAATTAGACTTCAATTTCATTTCCAGGTCTTGCCCTTGCATTCCACGATGGCAATGTGCATATTGTGCACAGACTGTCCCTACAGACAATGGCTGTCTTATTTGGTTCCTCTATGCGGCAATCTGAAGAACCCAGCTTAAAACGCCAGCGATCTCCTACCCCATGTGTACACTTTAAGGCTTTACAGATGTCTTGGACCTCTCTCGCTTTAGTTGGCTTGGACACTCAGGGAAAGGTTGGTAGACAGAAAATATGAAACACTAATGCAGTATAAGGCCTCATGCACACGACCGTTGTTCTGGTCCACATCCGAGCCGCAGTTTTTGTGGCTCGGGTGCGGAACCGTTCACTTCAATGGGGCCGCAAAAGATGCGGACAGCACTCCATGTGCAAAAAACGGAACGGCCGTGTGCATGAGGCCTAAGCATGCAACCACACGAGACAACTCTGCTGCTCAATTTTCATCACAGAAATTCAGCAGCGGCTTTCTCTGAAATACACCATCAGAAAAGGGCTGGTAAAAATAAAGTGCCACTGTAGCACTGTGTCCTTATTGAATGATCGATGGCATCGTTTATGCTAGACTGTGGTCTGAACAACAGCCGCATTTATGCTAGACTGAGGACTGACCAGCAGCAATGATTATGCTAGGGCTGGGCGATTTAATCTAAATTAATTTCTTTCATAGCAGTGTGTCATCACAGCCTGTATATAGAAACATAGACTGTGTCGGCAGATAAGAACCATTTGGCCCATCTAGTCTGCCCAATATACTGAATACTATGAATAGTCCCTGGCCCTATCTTATATGAAGGATGGCCTTATGCCTATCCCATGCATGCTTAAACTCCTCCACTGTATTTGCAGCTACCACTTCTGCAGGAAGGCTATTCCATGCATCCACTACTCTCTCAGTAAAGTAATACTTCCTGATATTACTTTTAAACCTTTGCCCCTCTAATTTAAAACTATGTCCTCTTGTAGCAGTTTTTCTTCTTGTAAATCTTCTCTCCTCTTTTACCTTGTTGATTCCCTTTATGTATTTAAAAGTTTCTATCATATCCCCTCTGTCTCGTCTTTCTTCCAAGCTATACATGTTAAGGTCCTTTAAGCTTTCCTGGTAAGTTTTATCCTGCAATCCATGTACTAGTTTAGTAGCTCTTCTCTGAACTCTCTCCAAAGTATCAATATCCTTCTGGAGATATGGTCTCCAGTACTGAGCACAATACTCCAAATGAGGTCTCACTAGTGCTCTGTAGAGCGGCATGAGCAACTCCCTCTTTCTACTGGTAATGCCTCTCCCTATACACCCAAGCATTCTGCTAGCATTTCCTGCTGCTCTATGACATTGTCTGCCTACCTTTTAAAGGGGTTCTCCACTTTCATTTAACTGATGATCTATCCTCTGGATAGATCATCAGCTTCTGATCGGCGGGGGTCCGACACCCGGGACCCCCGCCGATCAGCTGTTTGAGAAGGCAGTAGCGCCGCGGCCTTCTCACTGTTTACCGCCGGCCCACTGACGTCACGACTAGTATCAACTAGCGTGGGCGCGGCTAAGCTCTGTTCACTTGAATGGACATCAGTGGGCAGGCGGCCCGGCGGTAAACAGTGAGAAGGCCGCGCCGCTGCTGGAGCGCCGCTGCCTTCTCAAACAGCTGATCGGCGGGGGTCCCGGGTGTCGGACCCCCGCCGATCAGAAGTTTGTGATCTATCCAGAGGATAGATCATCCGTTAAATGTAAGTGCAGAACCCCTTTAAGTCTTCTGAAATAATGATCCCTAAATCCCTTTCCTCAGATACTGAGGTTAGGACTGTATCACTGATTTTATATTCTGCTCTTGGGTTTTTACGTCCCAGGTGCATTATCTTGCACTTATCAACATTACATTTTAGTTGCCAGATTTTTGACCATTCCTCTAGTTTTCCTAAATCCTTTTCCATTTGGTGTATCCCTCTAGGAATATCAATATACTCTTCATTCCTAGCAGCCTGAGCCATTAATCCTGGTGTGGGCTGCTGGGACTAAAGAGATCACCCCCCTCCCCTTCCCTCAGGCTGTGCTGATACAGTCCTTCAGATCACTGCTGGAGCTGGGCTCCTGCTATCACAGCCAGGTACGAGATAACTTAGATTCCGGACACTTAAAGGGGTTATCTGGGAATTTGATATTGATCACCTCTTCTCAGGATCATCTCAAATCGTCGAGATCAGATCAGGGGCAGCGACTCCTGATCAACTATTCAAAGAGTACGCAGCACGCCTTGAGCACTTAGGCCTCCTCATAGGCCAGTAAAGTCACCATACATGGGTCTTGTGACCTAGGCGCAGCTCAGTCCCATTCAAGTGAATGGGCCAGAGCTGCAGTACCGAGAACAGCCGCTATACAATGTTGTGCGCTGTGCTTGGTAAGCTGTGAGAAGGCTGCGGCGCTCACTGAAGCTCCAGTGAGCGTAGCAGCCACTTCAAACTGCTGATCGGTGGTGGTCCCAGGGGTAAGTCCCCTGCCAATCTGATACTGATGACCTATCCTGAGGCTAGGCCATCAATATCTAATTCCCAGATAAACCCTTTAACTCCCCAGATGCCACGATTAGTAGCAACCATTGCATCTAGGCAGTTATACAGAGGGTTTTTACGATGTCAGCCCCCTGCGAACACAACCGCAGGGGGCCGATGCATTGCCATGGCAGTCAGGGTCCTACACAAAGGCCCCTAGGCCTGGCCTGACTGTATGAATAATAAACTGTGCAGGCAGAAGCAGCCTAATAGACTGCCTGATAGGCTATAATGGTATGCAAAATATACCACTGCATTATCAAAGCCATGTCCCCTAGTGAGAGTAAAAAAATTAAGGTTAGTAAACAATTTTTTCCATAAAAAGTATTTATTTTGTAAACGTGGTAACAAATGCACACATCTAGGGTCCAACAGAACACATATAATAATATAGATAACACGTTATTCACACCACCCAAGAACAATGAAAAAAACGAAACACAAAAGGTAGCGGAATTGTTCCCAACCGCCCCCCAGTAAGTTCCATGTATGCCAAAATGGCACTAAACCCCCATCTCATCCCACAGAATACCTTCTGACCTTTGGAATGCAAAGACATAAAAATGTTTCATGCAAAAGTCGTGAAAAGCATATAAAAATACTCCTATTTGGTAATCGTACTGACAGATACTAAAGGTAATGTTATGTCACACAGTGAATTTTGTAAATTTAAAGAGGACCTTTGACCAGAATAAAGTATCTAAACTGACTATACAGACGTGTAGAGCGGCGCCCAGGGATCCCCCTGCACTTACTGTTATCCCCGGGCGCCTCTCCGGTTATAGCCTCCGGTATGTTCATAGTTAGCCTCCACCCAGGGGAACCTGCCGGCGTCTCTTTCTCCTATGCTGTAGCGCTGGCCAATCGCAGCGCTCAGCTCATAGCCTGAGCGCTGTGATTGGCCAGCGCTACAGCATAGGAGAAGGAGACCGCGGCAGGTTCCCCTGGGTGGAGCCTAACTATAAACATACCGGAGGCTATAACCGGAGAACGGAGCGGCGCCTGGGGATAACAGTAAGTGCAGGGGGATCCCTGGGCGCCGTTCTACACGTCTGTATAGTCAGTTTAGATACTTTATTCTGGATAAAGGTCTTCTTTAAAGTGCAAAAATAGCTTTTTTTTTTTTTTTTTTTTTTTTTTTTTTCGGTACTGCACGTCAAAAAATAAAAGTTAATCAATAAGGCCTCTTTCACACTACCGTATGGCTTTTTCAGTGTTTTGCAGTCTGTTTTTCACAGATCCGTTGTGTTTCCGTTTCCATTCCGTTTTTCCATTCCGTTTTTCCGTCAGGCAAATACAGTATACAGTGATTACATAGAAAAAATTGGGCTGGGCATAAAATTTTAAATACACGGTTCTGCAAAAACGGAACGGATGCGGTAGACATACGGATGCATTTCCGTATGTGTTCCTTTTTTTTTTTGAGGACCCATTGACTTGAATGGAGCCACGGAACGTGATTTGCGGGCAATAATAGGACATGTTCTATCTTTCAACGGGATGGAAATACAGAAACGGAATGCATACGGTGTACATTCAGTTTTTTTTTGCGCAATCATTGAAATGAATGGTTCCGTATACGGAACGCAAAAAACGGCCCGTAAACGGGGGAAAAAAAAGAGGCAAAGTATGCAAGAGGCTTAACTTGTATGTACACTAAAATGTCACTGGAAACTGTAATATGACAGAAAAATAAGTTATCGCCAAAAAAATATACAAATTGAGAAAAATTGATGATTGTCCTTAAACTGAAAATAATCAGGATTTTTTATATATATATATTTTTTTTTGCAAAATCGCCCAGCCCTGGGTTATGCCAGACTGTGGACTGACTGGTGGCGACATCCACACTAGTCCATTTGTTTAGCAGTGATATTTTTTGTATAATACAAGGGAATGGGTCTGGTCCAGAGTTTGGGCCTGCAGGACTCTAGTTATGCCATAGAGTTCAGTTTATAGTTCACCTCAAAACTAGTTAGGTGACAATAACTTGACTTCGTATTCAGTGTTTCAGCTTGTCACATTTTATCACCGGATCCAGGCACTTTCTGGCATAAATGCCGGGTTTCGGCTGGACAAATACCTCTGCATGTAGCGCTGTTTTGTCGGATCAGGCTGCTGGATCATCTCTAACGGAGATGTGAACGCAGCCTAAAAGCTTGCCGCAGCTTACTATCTTTTAGGAGCTCAGAATCTTGGCTTTTAAATAGTTCCAGACTCCTTTCGATTCTAAATGCAATATTCAGGCCACTTTGAAGTCGGGTCCAGAATGAAATTATTTACTTCCTGGTTTTGTGTAAGGGAGAGGTGAGGGGAAACTGCTAGTGACATCAGGAAGAAAGATCATTGCCTGCAACTGTGACCTTGGGGAGGAAGATATGCACTTTTCTTCAGGTTATCACCTCTCCTTACCAGTCATACAGGATATGTGTTCTATGGGTGATGGGTTTTGCTTCTGCTGAGTAAGAGTTTGAACAGTTGCAAATCTAATCGCCCCCTGCACCTATCAGATGGCATTTTGTTGACCTCTATTCCTCCCGCTCCACACCCCCTATTTCACATATTACATGGGCATGCTCACATGCAGAGAAATATGATCACATTTTGGGGAAGAACATGAGGGAGTCTGATTGTTAACTACATTTCTTTTTTGTTATGTGTCTGTAGGATACATATAATTTCTTCAAGTTCATGTTCCCCATTTTATTTTATATTTTTATCATTGACTTGTGTTCTTTGTTTCACAGCTTAGTATGCTGAGGGTCTCACCTTCCATGGGACATGCACTTGATATGACTACGTCACTTCGCCATCTACTCTTCCTTCTCGAGTACTGCATGGTGACAGGCTATGACTGGTGGGACATTCTGCTTCATGTACAGCCAAATATGGTACACAATTTAGTAGAGAAGCTGCATGAGGAGTACACCAAACAGAATGCTGCGCTGCAACAGGTGAGAGCGCGCTCTCTAGGTAGACACTGAATTACGGTTGCACTGGGTATCGAATTATCGATACCCAATTGATACTTTTGTACCAGCATCGATTCAATACCGGCATTTGCCTTTTACCGATACTAGGCTGTGCTACTGCGCAGCCTAGTATCAGAGAACATGGCGTGCGCTGCTCTCAGCACGCTCCATGTTCTCATCAGCAGCACAGGGGAGAAGGAATGAGTCACTCCCTCCCCTCTGTGCCACTTCCACCATTGACAAGAGAGAGGGGAAGAGGAGGGGAGGAGCTGTGGCCACTGAACCACCAATAAAGATAACTAACCCATTAATTCAAATACAGGTGGCGGGTGCCAGTGACAGAATCACATACCCGGCACCCGACCTATATGACAGGGCGCTGCGATCCGTGGCAATTAATACCTCGCTTGTATTTGTATTAAAAGGTTAGTTATCTTCATTGGTGGCGCAGTGCGCCCCACTCCCCAACCCTAGTATTAAAAACATTGGTGCAGTGTGCACCCCAACCCCCCCAGTATTAGTCATTGGTGGCAGTGGCCACAGCAGTGTAATCGCGGGGCTCTGATCGGTTACCATTGCAACCAGGACGCTACTGAAGCCATCCATAGCTGCCATGGTAAGCCCCCTGCTGCTGTGTACACAAAGCCCAGGGCAGCAGGGAGAGTGTGAAGTCCTATTCACCCTAATACAGCTCTATTAGGCCCCTTTCACATGGCCGAGTATTCCGCGCGGATGCGATGCGTGAGTTGAATCCATTGCACCCGCACTGAATACCGACCCATTCATTTCTATGGGGCCGTTCAGATGAGCAGTGATTTTCACGCATCACTTATGCGTTGCGTGAAAATCGCAGCATGCTCTATATTCAGCGTTTTTCACGCAACACAGGCCCCACAGAAGTGAATGGGGTTGCGTGAAAATCGCAAGCATCCGCAAGCAAGTGCGGATGCGGTGCGATTTTTCACGCACGGTTGCTAGGAGACGATCGGGATGGAGACCCGATCATTATTATTTTCCCTTATAACATGGTTATAAGGGAAAATAATAGCATTCTCTATACAGAAAGTAAAATAGCGCTGGAGGGGTTAAAAAAAATAAAAGATAATTGAACTCCCCTTAATCCACTTGCTCGCGTAGCCCGGCATCTCCTTGTGTCTCCTTTGTTGAATAGGACCTGTGGTGAGCATTAAGTACAGTTACAGGACCTTTGACGTCACTCCGGTCATCACATGGTATGTCACATGATCTTTTACCATGGTGATGGATCATGTGATGACCGGAGTGAAGTCATCAAAGGTCCTTTACCCAGGTCCTAAAGAAAGCGCAGCCGGCATCTCCTTCTGTATTCTATCAGGTTTTTTTTAACCCCTCCAGCGCTATTTTAGGGCTCTTTCACACTTGCGTTCTTTTCTTCCGGCATAGAGTTCCGTCGTCGGGGCTCTATGCCGGAAGAATCCTGATCAGGATTATCCCCATGCATTCTGAATGGAGAGAAATCCGTTCAGGATGCCTTCAGTTCCGGAACGGAACGTTTTTTGGCCGGAGAAAATACCGCAGCATGCTGCTCTTTTTGCTCCGGCCAAAAATCCGGAACACTTGCCGCAAGGCCGGATCCGGAATTAATGCCCATTGAAAGGCATTAATCCGGATCCGGCCTTAAGGTAAACGTCGTTTCGGCGCATTGCCGGATCCGATGTTGAGCTTTTTCTGAATGGTTACCATGGCTGCCGGGACGCTAAAGTCCTATCAGCCATGGTAAAGTGTAGTGGGGAGCGGGGGAGCAGTAGACTTACCGTCCGGGCGCTCCAGAGTGACGTCAGGGCGCCCCACGCTCATGGATGACGTGATCGCATGGACACGTCATCCATGCGCATGGGGCGCTCTGACGTCATTCTGGAGCGCCCCGGGAGCCGCACGGACTGTAAGTATACTGCTCCCCCGCTCCCCACTACTACTATGGCAGCCAGGACTTCAAAATGCGTTCAGTGTTACTATGGCACCCAGGACGCTATTAAAGACGGATCCGTCTTCAAATGCTTTCAGTTCACTTGCGTTTTTCCGGATCCGGCGTGTAATTCCGGCAAATGGAGTACAAGCCGGATCCGGACAACGCAAGTGTGAAAGAGGCCTTACTTTGCATTCTGTATTCAGAATGCTATTATTTTCCCTTATAACCATGTTATAAGGGAAAATAATACAATCTACAGAACACCGATCCCAAGCCCGAACTTCTGTGAAGAAGTTCGGGTTTGGGTACCAAACATGCGTGATTTTTCTCACGCGAGTGCAAAACGCATTAGTGTTTTGCACTCGCGCGGGAAAATCGCGTGTGTTCCCGCAACGCACCCGCACATTTTCCCGCAACGCCCGTGTGAAAGAGGCCTTAGGGTGAATAGGACAAGGGATTAAAAGATTCCAGGTTCTAGTCCCTAAGGGGGAAATGGTTATTAAATAAAAAGTAAAAAAAAAAACACCAAGTTTAAACACCCCCTTTCTCAATCTTACATATAAAATATATAAACCATAAATAAACAGATTACATATCGCCACGTCCGAAAAGTCCAAACTATTAAAATATTTTAAAAAATCTCCTATGCGGTGAACCACACAATTCTTCTAAAAAATAGGATAGGACTGCTCTATTATGGGCCAGACGTTCCATAAAATGTGGAAGGCACACGGCTTTTTTTTGCCGTTTATTTTTTTTCGTGGTATCGAGTATCGCCATACTTTTTTTTTTTATGGTATTGAAATCAAATAAAAAATTTGGTATCATGACAACTCTAACACTGGATAATGCTGTTCTCATAAATGTGAATCTGTCACTTGAGAGGAGGGGAGCACTCAGCAGGTGCAAGCTTACCTTAGAAATCTCTGAACAGTGCAAAAGGGGCTTTAACCACCCCAGGACCGCCGTACGCAGGATTGCGTCTTTGCGGCGGTCCTGTTGTTCTGGGTGGACGCGCCGGTGCGTCCTCTCGCGAGACGCGAGATTTCCTGTGAACGCGCGCACACAGGCGCGCGCGTTCACAGGATCGGAAGGTAAGGGAGTGGATCTCCAGCCTGCCAGCGGCGATCGTTCGCTGGCAGGTTGGAGATGTGATTTTTTTAACCCCTAACAGGTATATTAGATGCTGTTTTGATAACAGCGTCTAATATACCTGCTACCTGGTCCTCTGGTGGTCCCCTTTGTTTGGATCGACCACCAGAGGACACAGGTAGCTCAGTAATATGTTGCACCAAGCACCACTACACTACACCCCCCCCCCCCCTGTCACTTATTAACCCCTTATTCACCCTTGATCACCCCTGATCACCCCATATAGACTCCCTGATCACCCCCCTGTCATTGATTACCCCCCTGTCATTGATCACCCCCCTGTAAAGCTCCATTCAGATGTCCGCATGATTTTTACGGATCCACTGATAGACTGATCGGATCCGTAAAAATCATACGGACGTCTGAATGCAGCCTTACAGGGGAGTGATCAATGACTGTGGTGATCACCCCATATAGACTCCCTGATCACCCCCCTGTCATTGATTACACCCCTGTCATTGATCAACCTCCTGTAAAGCTCCATTCAGATGTCCGCATGATTTTTACGGATGCACTGATAGATGGATCAGATCCGCAAAACGCATCCGGACGTCTGAATGAAGCCTTACAGGGGCATGATCAATGACTGTGGTGATCACCCCATATAGACTCCCTGATCACCCCCCTGTCATTGATTACACCCCTGTCATTGATCAACCCCCTGTAAAGCTCCATTCAGATGTCCGCATGATTTTTACGGATGCACTGATAGATGGATCAGATCCGCAAAACGCATCCGGACGTCTGAATGAAGCCTTACAGGGGCGTGATCAATGACTGTGGTTATCACCCCATATAGACTCCCTGATCACCCCCCTGTCATTGATTACACCCCTGTCATTGATCAACCCCCTGTAAAGCTCC
>NC_053390.1:447390135-447480601 GCF_905171765.1 Bufo bufo | reverse complement strand
ACGCCGTATGGTTTCTGGAAGGGAGATTTTGATGGCCTTTTTTTTTGGCACCATGTCCCATTTGAAGCCCCCCTGATGCACCCCTAGATTAAAAACTCCATAAAAGCGACCCCATCTAAGAAACTACACCCCTCAAGGTATCCAAAACTTATTTCACAAACGTCGTTAACCCTTTAGGTGTTCCACAAGAGTTATTGGCAAATGGAGATAAAATTTCAGAGTTTCTATTTCTGGTAACCTTGCCTCACAAAAATTTAATATAGATAAACCAAAAATCATATGTAGCCTAAAAATAGTCCCAACAAAACTGCCACCGAATCCCGTAGTTTCCAAAATGGGGTCACTTTTATGGAGTTTCTACTCTAGGGGTGCATCAGGGCGGCTTCAAATGGGACATGGTGTAAATAAACCAGTCCAGCAAAATCTGCCTTCCAAAAACCACACGGAGCACCTTTCCCCCTACGCCCCAACTGTGTGCCCGTACAGTAGTTTACGGCCACATATGGGGTGTTTCTGCAAACTACAGAATCGGGGCAATAAATATAGCATTTTTTTGGGCTGTTAACCCTTCCTTTGTTACTGGAAAAAATTGATTAAAATGGAAAATTTGCCCAAAAATTTAAATTCTCAAATTTCATCCCCATTTGCCAATAACTCTTGTGCAACACCTAAAGGGTTAACAAAGTTTGTAAAATCAGTTTTGAATACCTTAAGGGGTATAGTTTCTTAGATGGGGTCACTTTTATAGAGTTTCTACTCTAGGGGTGCATCAGGGGGGCTTCAAATGGGAAATGGTGTAAATAAACCAGTCCAGCAAAATCTGCCTTCCAAAAACCATACGACGCACCTTTCCCTCTACGCCCTACTGTGTTGCTGTACAGTAGTTTACGGCCACATATGGGGTGTTTCTGCAAACTACAGAATCGGGGCAATAAATATACCATTTTGTTTGGCTGTTAACCCTTGCTTTGTTACTGGAAAAAATGAATTAAAATGGAAAATTTACCAAAAAATCGAAATTTTATCTCCATTTGCCATTAACTCTTGTGGAACACCTAGAGGGTTAACAACGTTTTTAAAATCAGTTTTGAATACCTTGAGGGGTGTAGTTTCTAGAATGGGTGATTTCTATTATATAAGCCTCACAAAGTGACTTCAGACCTAAACTGGTCCCTAAAAATTGGGTTTTTGAAAATTTCTGAAAAATTTAAAGATTTGCTTCTAAACTTCTAAGCCTTGTAACATCCCCAAAAAATAAAATATCATTCCCAAAATGATCCAAACATGAAGTAGACATATGGGGAATGTAAAGTAATAACTGTTTTTGGAGGTATTACTATGTATTATAGAAGTAGAGAAATTGAAACTTGGAAATTTGCAATTTTTTACAAATTTTTGGTAAATTTGGTATTTTTTTATAAATAAAAATTTTGGGACTTCGTTTTACCAGTCTCATACAATATGTGACGAAAAAAACAATCTCAGAATGGCCTGGATAAGTCAAAGCGTTTTAAAGTTATCACCACTTAAAGTGACACTAGTCATATTTGCAAAAAATGGCCTGGTCCTTAAGGTGAAATAAGGCTGTGTCCTAAGGAGTTAAGTTTCCTAGACTCTGGCATAAGGTGTTATTTTCTGTCTGATAACCTAGCTGCCAGCCCTTACCTTGGACTTCATTCTTCGATATGTGTGTATGCAGTCAGCCCCGACCTCGGCCTGTCTCCTGATTATTACCTGACCCCTTGGTGCATTGCACTGGTGTCTCTGACTCCTGTGGGTCAGCTGCCAATTACACCGAGACTACTCCAGGAGGTAGCAGCATCGAGGGAGGCGCTAAGGAGGCTTGTCCACGTTGAGGCCTTGTATTGGATGCCCCCCACCCTATGTTTTGATCCGCTCAACGGGGGGATGCAGCAGCGGCCGTGCGGGGATCAGGGTAAGTAGTGCGCAGGCATTAGGGGGGACATTATAGGGGTTGGATAACCCCTTTAAGTTTCACCCAAAGCCAAAGTGGTTAGTTGGCACAGTTCGTCCACGCCTGTCCCGATAACACAACTCCTCCAACAACTTGTCATAGACCTCTATTGAATATATACGTCCTTAGCGTATACCTTGAAGAGAAGCCGGGATTCTATCAAGCTTGTATGACAGTTTTCCGGTGTACAAAAGTTGCAACTTCTTGTGTAAGCCCTGTTCCGTGCAAAAAGTTTCCACAGTGCCCTCTGGAGGACCCACACCCAGGGCTGACGTGTTGTGCATGTCCGTCCTGCGGTGTCTAGTAATGTAGATCAGCCCTCTTCCAGTGACTGGCATTTATGTACAGTGCCAGATATACTTGTGTGGGTAGGACTGGCACTGTGCAGGTCTGGTACTGCATGCCCTTCTTTCTGTTACAGGTGGGGGGTAGTGATGGTCAGACCCTCACCAATCGCACATTGCTAGCTTATCTTAAAACATAAAAACTTGATGTAAACAATAGCTCTCTTTCTGATGATGCACTGAGATTTCCTTTAAGACAGCAGTTGTTTTTCAGATAAGCGGCATCAAAGATGACAGGCAGCTGCTTATCACCCCCTGTCTAGGGCGATAAACATGCTAGTCTGCAGGCTTATATTATCTAGAATGTATGAAATGTCTGACAAAAGTGACATAAAGTGAATCGACATTAAAACACTGCTGCGCAATAAAAAAATCTGCCTAAAAGAAAAGAAGATATAAGTTGCGGGAAACAAAATATGGAACGCTTCACGAATTTGCGTGTCATCCTTGCGCAGGGGCCATGCTAATCTTCTCTGTATCGTTCCAATTTTAGTATATGTGCTGCCGAAGCGAGCACAAACCTGAAGGTGGCGCACTACCTATATATAGTCCCTCACAGTGTATAATTTTAAATTAGGGCGACAAGGTAATGTTTTCCTCTGTTAATCTCTACGGGATTTCTTGTTTATTACACTGTGCGAAATGTTTTATGTAATTCACTTTTACTACGGTACTAAAGATGCCATACGTTCCGTGTGCTGTCTTTCCTGCAATGCATCATGGGAACTAGTGATATGCAAAATTCTCTGAGGTCATCGGGAAGCGACGCCGCTCAGCCTCAGGCTGCTGGTTGGTACGTTACATCACAAAAATTATAATAGCAGGCGATCAAAAAGTCATATGCCCACCAAAATAGTGCCAATAAAACCGTCCTCTCATCCCGCAAAAAATGAGCCCCTACCTAGGATAATCGGCTAAAAACAAAAAAAAAAAAATGACTCTTAGACTATGGAGATACTAAAATATTTTTTTTTTGTTTATAAAAAGATAATATAGTGTAAAACATAAATAAATAAATAAAAAAAGTAGACATATTAGGTATTGCCGTGTCCGTAAGAATCTGCTCTATAAAAATACCCCCACCCTAACCCCTCAGATGAACACGGTAAAAAAAAAAAAAACTGTGACAAAAAAACTATTTTTGCGCAAATTTTCCATTTTAATCCGTTTTTTACCAATAACAAAGTAAGGATTAACAGCCAAACAATACTTAATATTTATTACCCTCATACTGCAGTTTACAGAAACACCCCATATGTGGTCGTAAACTGCTGTATGACCAAACGGCAGGGTGCAGAAGGAAAGGAACGCCGTATGGTTTCTGGAAGGGAGATTTTGATGGCCTTTTTTTTTGGCACCATGTCCCATTTGAAGCCCCCCTGATGCACCCCTAGATTAAAAACTCCATAAAAGCGACCCCATCTAAGAAACTACACCCCTCAAGGTATCCAAAACTTATTTCACAAACGTCGTTAACCCTTTAGGTGTTCCACAAGAGTTATTGGCAAATGGAGATAAAATTTCAGAGTTTCTATTTCTGGTAACCTTGCCTCACAAAAATTTAATATAGATAAACCAAAAATCATATGTAGCCTAAAAATAGTCCCAACAAAACTGCCACCGAATCCCGTAGTTTCCAAAATGGGGTCACTTTTATGGAGTTTCTACTCTAGGGGTGCATCAGGGCGGCTTCAAATGGGACATGGTGTAAATAAACCAGTCCAGCAAAATCTGCCTTCCAAAAACCACACGGAGCACCTTTCCCCCTACGCCCCAACTGTGTGCCCGTACAGTAGTTTACGGCCACATATGGGGTGTTTCTGCAAACTACAGAATCGGGGCAATAAATATAGCATTTTTTTTGGCTGTTAACCCTTCCTTTGTTACTGGAAAAAATTGATTAAAATGGAAAATTTGCCCAAAAATTTAAATTCTCAAATTTCATCCCCATTTGCCAATAACTCTTGTGCAACACCTAAAGGGTTAACAAAGTTTGTAAAATCAGTTTTGAATACCTTAAGGGGTATAGTTTCTTAGATGGGGTCACTTTTATAGAGTTTCTACTCTAGGGGTGCATCAGGGGGGCTTCAAATGGGAAATGGTGTAAATAAACCAGTCCAGCAAAATCTGCCTTCCAAAAACCATACGACGCACCTTTCCCTCTACGCCCTACTGTGTTGCTGTACAGTAGTTTACGGCCACATATGGGGTGTTTCTGCAAACTACAGAATCGGGGCAATAAATATACCATTTTGTTTGGCTGTTAACCCTTGCTTTGTTACTGGAAAAAATGAATTAAAATGGAAAATTTACCAAAAAATCGAAATTTTATCTCCATTTGCCATTAACTCTTGTGGAACACCTAGAGGGTTAACAACGTTTTTAAAATCAGTTTTGAATACCTTGAGGGGTGTAGTTTCTAGAATGGGTGATTTCTATTATATAAGCCTCACAAAGTGACTTCAGACCTAAACTGGTCCCTAAAAATTGGGTTTTTGAAAATTTCTGAAAAATTTAAAGATTTGCTTCTAAACTTCTAAGCCTTGTAACATCCCCAAAAAATAAAATATCATTCCCAAAATGATCCAAACATGAAGTAGACATATGGGGAATGTAAAGTAATAACTGTTTTTGGAGGTATTACTATGTATTATAGAAGTAGAGAAATTGAAACTTGGAAATTTGCAATTTTTTACAAATTTTTGGTAAATTTGGTATTTTTTTATAAATAAAAATTTTGGGACTTCGTTTTACCAGTCTCATACAATATGTGACGAAAAAAACAATCTCAGAATGGCCTGGATAAGTCAAAGCGTTTTAAAGTTATCACCACTTAAAGTGACACTAGTCATATTTGCAAAAAATGGCCTGGTCCTTAAGGTGAAATAAGGCTGTGTCCTAAGGAGTTAAGTTTCCTAGACTCTGGCATAAGGTGTTATTTTCTGTCTGATAACCTAGCTGCCAGCCCTTACCTTGGACTTCATTCTTCGATATGTGTGTATGCAGTCAGCCCCGACCTCGGCCTGTCTCCTGATTATTACCTGACCCCTTGGTGCATTGCACTGGTGTCTCTGACTCCTGTGGGTCAGCTGCCAATTACACCGAGACTACTCCAGGAGGTAGCAGCATCGAGGGAGGCGCTAAGGAGGCTTGTCCACGTTGAGGCCTTGTATTGGATGCCCCCCACCCTATGTTTTGATCCGCTCAACGGGGGGATGCAGCAGCGGCCGTGCGGGGATCAGGGTAAGTAGTGCGCAGGCATTAGGGGGGACATTATAGGGGTTGGATAACCCCTTTAAGTTTCACCCAAAGCCAAAGTGGTTAGTTGGCACAGTTCGTCCACGCCTGTCCCGATAACACAACTCCTCCAACAACTTGTCATAGACCTCTATTGAATATATACGTCCTTAGCGTATACCTTGAAGAGAAGCCGGGATTCTATCAAGCTTGTATGACAGTTTTCCGGTGTACAAAAGTTGCAACTTCTTGTGTAAGCCCTGTTCCGTGCAAAAAGTTTCCACAGTGCCCTCTGGAGGACCCACACCCAGGGCTGACGTGTTGTGCATGTCCGTCCTGCGGTGTCTAGTAATGTAGATCAGCCCTCTTCCAGTGACTGGCATTTATGTACAGTGCCAGATATACTTGTGTGGGTAGGACTGGCACTGTGCAGGTCTGGTACTGCATGCCCTTCTTTCTGTTACAGGTGGGGGGTAGTGATGGTCAGACCCTCACCAATCGCACATTGCTAGCTTATCTTAAAACATAAAAACTTGATGTAAACAATAGCTCTCTTTCTGATGATGCACTGAGATTTCCTTTAAGACAGCAGTTGTTTTTCAGATAAGCGGCATCAAAGATGACAGGCAGCTGCTTATCACCCCCTGTCTAGGGCGATAAACATGCTAGTCTGCAGGCTTATATTATCTAGAATGTATGAAATGTCTGACAAAAGTGACATAAAGTGAATCGACATTAAAACACTGCTGCGCAATAAAAAAATCTGCCTAAAAGAAAAGAAGATATAAGTTGCGGGAAACAAAATATGGAACGCTTCACGAATTTGCGTGTCATCCTTGCGCAGGGGCCATGCTAATCTTCTCTGTATCGTTCCAATTTTAGTATATGTGCTGCCGAAGCGAGCACAAACCTGAAGGTGGCGCACTACCTATATATAGTCCCTCACAGTGTATAATTTTAAATTAGGGCGACAAGGTAATGTTTTCCTCTGTTAATCTCTACGGGATTTCTTGTTTATTACACTGTGCGAAATGTTTTATGTAATTCACTTTTACTACGGTACTAAAGATGCCATACGTTCCGTGTGCTGTCTTTCCTGCAATGCATCATGGGAACTAGTGATATGCAAAATTCTCTGAGGTCATCGGGAAGCGACGCCGCTCAGCCTCAGGCTGCTGGTTGGTACGTTACATCACAAAAATTATAATAGCAGGCGATCAAAAAGTCATATGCCCACCAAAATAGTGCCAATAAAACCGTCCTCTCATCCCGCAAAAAATGAGCCCCTACCTAGGATAATCGGCTAAAAACAAAAAAAAAAAAATGACTCTTAGACTATGGAGATACTAAAATATTTTTTTTTGTTTATAAAAAGATAATATAGTGTAAAACATAAATAAATAAATAAAAAAGTAGACATATTAGGTATTGCCGTGTCCGTAAGAATCTGCTCTATAAAAATACCCCCACCCTAACCCCTCAGATGAACACGGTAAAAAAAAAAAAAACTGTGACAAAAAAACTATTTTTGCGCAAATTTTCCATTTTAATCCGTTTTTTACCAATAACAAAGTAAGGATTAACAGCCAAACAATACTTAATATTTATTACCCTCATACTGCAGTTTACAGAAACACCCCATATGTGGTCGTAAACTGCTGTATGACCAAACGGCAGGGTGCAGAAGGAAAGGAACGCCGTATGGTTTCTGGAAGGGAGATTTTGATGGCCTTTTTTTTTGGCACCATGTCCCATTTGAAGCCCCCCTGATGCACCCCTAGATTAAAAACTCCATAAAAGCGACCCCATCTAAGAAACTACACCCCTCAAGGTATCCAAAACTTATTTCACAAACGTCGTTAACCCTTTAGGTGTTCCACAAGAGTTATTGGCAAATGGAGATAAAATTTCAGAGTTTCTATTTCTGGTAACCTTGCCTCACAAAAATTTAATATAGATAAACCAAAAATCATATGTAGCCTAAAAATAGTCCCAACAAAACTGCCACCGAATCCCGTAGTTTCCAAAATGGGGTCACTTTTATGGAGTTTCTACTCTAGGGGTGCATCAGGGCGGCTTCAAATGGGACATGGTGTAAATAAACCAGTCCAGCAAAATCTGCCTTCCAAAAACCACACGGAGCACCTTTCCCCCTACGCCCCAACTGTGTGCCCGTACAGTAGTTTACGGCCACATATGGGGTGTTTCTGCAAACTACAGAATCGGGGCAATAAATATAGCATTTTTTTTGGCTTTTTGGCTGTTAACCCTTCCTTTGTTACTGGAAAAAATTGATTAAAATGGAAAATTTGCCCAAAAATTTAAATTCTCAAATTTCATCCCCATTTGCCAATAACTCTTGTGCAACACCTAAAGGGTTAACAAAGTTTGTAAAATCAGTTTTGAATACCTTAAGGGGTATAGTTTCTTAGATGGGGTCACTTTTATAGAGTTTCTACTCTAGGGGTGCATCAGGGGGGCTTCAAATGGGAAATGGTGTAAATAAACCAGTCCAGCAAAATCTGCCTTCCAAAAACCATACGACGCACCTTTCCCTCTACGCCCTACTGTGTTGCTGTACAGTAGTTTACGGCCACATATGGGGTGTTTCTGCAAACTACAGAATCGGGGCAATAAATATACCATTTTGTTTGGCTGTTAACCCTTGCTTTGTTACTGGAAAAAATGAATTAAAATGGAAAATTTACCAAAAAATCGAAATTTTATCTCCATTTGCCATTAACTCTTGTGGAACACCTAGAGGGTTAACAACGTTTTTAAAATCAGTTTTGAATACCTTGAGGGGTGTAGTTTCTAGAATGGGTGATTTCTATTATATAAGCCTCACAAAGTGACTTCAGACCTAAACTGGTCCCTAAAAATTGGGTTTTTGAAAATTTCTGAAAAATTTAAAGATTTGCTTCTAAACTTCTAAGCCTTGTAACATCCCCAAAAAATAAAATATCATTCCCAAAATGATCCAAACATGAAGTAGACATATGGGGAATGTAAAGTAATAACTGTTTTTGGAGGTATTACTATGTATTATAGAAGTAGAGAAATTGAAACTTGGAAATTTGCAATTTTTTACAAATTTTTGGTAAATTTGGTATTTTTTTATAAATAAAAATTTTGGGACTTCGTTTTACCAGTCTCATACAATATGTGACGAAAAAAACAATCTCAGAATGGCCTGGATAAGTCAAAGCGTTTTAAAGTTATCACCACTTAAAGTGACACTAGTCATATTTGCAAAAAATGGCCTGGTCCTTAAGGTGAAATAAGGCTGTGTCCTAAGGAGTTAAGTTTCCTAGACTCTGGCATAAGGTGTTATTTTCTGTCTGATAACCTAGCTGCCAGCCCTTACCTTGGACTTCATTCTTCGATATGTGTGTATGCAGTCAGCCCCGACCTCGGCCTGTCTCCTGATTATTACCTGACCCCTTGGTGCATTGCACTGGTGTCTCTGACTCCTGTGGGTCAGCTGCCAATTACACCGAGACTACTCCAGGAGGTAGCAGCATCGAGGGAGGCGCTAAGGAGGCTTGTCCACGTTGAGGCCTTGTATTGGATGCCCCCCACCCTATGTTTTGATCCGCTCAACGGGGGGATGCAGCAGCGGCCGTGCGGGGATCAGGGTAAGTAGTGCGCAGGCATTAGGGGGGACATTATAGGGGTTGGATAACCCCTTTAAGTTTCACCCAAAGCCAAAGTGGTTAGTTGGCACAGTTCGTCCACGCCTGTCCCGATAACACAACTCCTCCAACAACTTGTCATAGACCTCTATTGAATATATACGTCCTTAGCGTATACCTTGAAGAGAAGCCGGGATTCTATCAAGCTTGTATGACAGTTTTCCGGTGTACAAAAGTTGCAACTTCTTGTGTAAGCCCTGTTCCGTGCAAAAAGTTTCCACAGTGCCCTCTGGAGGACCCACACCCAGGGCTGACGTGTTGTGCATGTCCGTCCTGCGGTGTCTAGTAATGTAGATCAGCCCTCTTCCAGTGACTGGCATTTATGTACAGTGCCAGATATACTTGTGTGGGTAGGACTGGCACTGTGCAGGTCTGGTACTGCATGCCCTTCTTTCTGTTACAGGTGGGGGGTAGTGATGGTCAGACCCTCACCAATCGCACATTGCTAGCTTATCTTAAAACATAAAAACTTGATGTAAACAATAGCTCTCTTTCTGATGATGCACTGAGATTTCCTTTAAGACAGCAGTTGTTTTTCAGATAAGCGGCATCAAAGATGACAGGCAGCTGCTTATCACCCCCTGTCTAGGGCGATAAACATGCTAGTCTGCAGGCTTATATTATCTAGAATGTATGAAATGTCTGACAAAAGTGACATAAAGTGAATCGACATTAAAACACTGCTGCGCAATAAAAAAATCTGCCTAAAAGAAAAGAAGATATAAGTTGCGGGAAACAAAATATGGAACGCTTCACGAATTTGCGTGTCATCCTTGCGCAGGGGCCATGCTAATCTTCTCTGTATCGTTCCAATTTTAGTATATGTGCTGCCGAAGCGAGCACAAACCTGAAGGTGGCGCACTACCTATATATAGTCCCTCACAGTGTATAATTTTAAATTAGGGCGACAAGGTAATGTTTTCCTCTGTTAATCTCTACGGGATTTCTTGTTTATTACACTGTGCGAAATGTTTTATGTAATTCACTTTTACTACGGTACTAAAGATGCCATACGTTCCGTGTGCTGTCTTTCCTGCAATGCATCATGGGAACTAGTGATATGCAAAATTCTCTGAGGTCATCGGGAAGCGACGCCGCTCAGCCTCGGCTGCTGGTTGGTACGTTACATCACAAAAATTATAATAGCAGGCGATCAAAAAGTCATATGCCCACCAAAATAGTGCCAATAAAACCGTCCTCTCATCCCGCAAAAAATGAGCCCCTACCTAGGATAATCGGCTAAAAACAAAAAAAAAAAAATGACTCTTAGACTATGGAGATACTAAAATATTTTTTTTTTGTTTATAAAAAGATAATATAGTGTAAAACATAAATAAATAAATAAATAAAAAAGTAGACATATTAGGTATTGCCGTGTCCGTAAGAATCTGCTCTATAAAAATACCCCCACCCTAACCCCTCAGATGAACACGGTAAAAAAAAAAAAAACTGTGACAAAAAAACTATTTTTGCGCAAATTTTCCATTTTAATCCGTTTTTTACCAATAACAAAGTAAGGATTAACAGCCAAACAATACTTAATATTTATTACCCTCATACTGCAGTTTACAGAAACACCCCATATGTGGTCGTAAACTGCTGTATGACCAAACGGCAGGGTGCAGAAGGAAAGGAACGCCGTATGGTTTCTGGAAGGGAGATTTTGATGGCCTTTTTTTTTGGCACCATGTCCCATTTGAAGCCCCCCTGATGCACCCCTAGATTAAAAACTCCATAAAAGCGACCCCATCTAAGAAACTACACCCCTCAAGGTATCCAAAACTTATTTCACAAACGTCGTTAACCCTTTAGGTGTTCCACAAGAGTTATTGGCAAATGGAGATAAAATTTCAGAGTTTCTATTTCTGGTAACCTTGCCTCACAAAAATTTAATATAGATAAACCAAAAATCATATGTAGCCTAAAAATAGTCCCAACAAAACTGCCACCGAATCCCGTAGTTTCCAAAATGGGGTCACTTTTATGGAGTTTCTACTCTAGGGGTGCATCAGGGCGGCTTCAAATGGGACATGGTGTAAATAAACCAGTCCAGCAAAATCTGCCTTCCAAAAACCACACGGAGCACCTTTCCCCCTACGCCCCAACTGTGTGCCCGTACAGTAGTTTACGGCCACATATGGGGTGTTTCTGCAAACTACAGAATCGGGGCAATAAATATAGCATTTTTTTTGGCTGTTAACCCTTCCTTTGTTACTGGAAAAAATTGATTAAAATGGAAAATTTGCCCAAAAATTTAAATTCTCAAATTTCATCCCCATTTGCCAATAACTCTTGTGCAACACCTAAAGGGTTAACAAAGTTTGTAAAATCAGTTTTGAATACCTTAAGGGGTATAGTTTCTTAGATGGGGTCACTTTTATAGAGTTTCTACTCTAGGGGTGCATCAGGGGGGCTTCAAATGGGAAATGGTGTAAATAAACCAGTCCAGCAAAATCTGCCTTCCAAAAACCATACGACGCACCTTTCCCTCTACGCCCTACTGTGTTGCTGTACAGTAGTTTACGGCCACATATGGGGTGTTTCTGCAAACTACAGAATCGGGGCAATAAATATACCATTTTGTTTGGCTGTTAACCCTTGCTTTGTTACTGGAAAAAATGAATTAAAATGGAAAATTTACCAAAAAATCGAAATTTTATCTCCATTTGCCATTAACTCTTGTGGAACACCTAGAGCAGGGGTGGGCAATTATTTTTTCGATGGGGCCACATGAGAAACTGAAAATATTTTGGAGGGCCGGGCCAAAAGGCTAAACTCAATACTGCATAAAATCAATTGTATTTCTTTATAAAAAGCAGTAAATATCATTGTTGGACAACTGGTACGAGTACTTGTTATAGTTAAACAATGAAAAAGTGAGGTTGCCTTACAAGAAAAAAATTTAAATTTATTAAACAAAATTTCCCAAAACAATGAACATTTTTCACTATTTGTGACTCATATTAGTGAAAATTTACAATCACGTTCACTCAAACACATTTTGAGTTTCATTTACTGTTGGAAAGAGGTTCTTAGCATTCTCAAGACATAATGCAAAGACACTCCAAATCTTAAAGGGGTAGTCCAGCCATTGTCCCCCTGTGAATCCAGCAATTGTCCCCTGTGAATCCAGCAATTGTCCCCTGTGAATCCAGCCATTGTCCCCTGTGAATCCAGCAATTGTCCCCTGTGAATCCAGCCATTGTCCCCTGTGAATCCAGCAATTGTCCCCTGTGAATCCAGCAATTGTCCCCTGTGAATCCAGCCATTGTCCCCTGTGAATCCAGCCATTGTCCCCTGTGAATCCAGCCATTGTCCCCTGTGAATCCAGCCATTGTCCCCTGTGAATCCAGCCATTGTCCCCTGTGAATACAGCCATTGTCCCCCTGTGAATCCAGCCATTGTCCCCCTGTGAATCCAGCCATTGTCCCCCTGTGAATCCAGCCATTGTCCCCCTGTGAATCCAGCCATTGTCCCCCTGTGAATCCAGCCATTGTCCCCCTGTGAATCCAGCCATTGTCCCCCTGTGAATCCAGCCATTGTCCCCTGTGAATACAGCCATTGTCCCCTGTGAATCCAGCCATTGTCCCCATGTGAATCCAGCCATTGTCCCCCTGTGAATCCAGCCATTGTCCCCCTGTGAATCCAGCCATTGTCCCCCGTACCTACTGTACCTAATCACCGCGGCGGGGAATATTACAGACAGCGTTCGTTTGAACAGCTGTTTTCCCCGCTGCGCATAGACACTCCCCCTTGCTCGCGATTGGACAGATCCGTCCAAGGGGGAGTGTCTATGCGCAGCGGGGAAAACAGCTGTTCAAACGAAAGCTGTCTGTAATGTTCCCCGCGCCGCGGTGATTAACGTTGTAGCGGCGGCGTCGTTGTTGGCGGCGGCGGTTTCGGCTGCGGCGGGGGGGGGATTGGGGGGAAGTATCGGGGGTATTAGCGGGAGTACGAGTACTCCCGCTAATACTCGGTATCGGTCCCGATACCGATACTGGTATCGGGACAACCCTAGTGCAGACCCCTCCCTACAATACAGACCCCCCTACAGAACCCCCCTACAATACAGACCCACCCCTACAGTTCAAACCCCCCTAAAATACAGAACCCCCCCCCCCCCCACAATACAGATCCCCCAGAATACAGAATACAGAAGAATCCCCCCAGAATACAGAAGGCCCCCTCATATACAGAACACCCCCCCCCCCCCCACAATACAGATCCCCCAGAATACAGAAGAATCCCCCCAGAATACAGAAGGCCCCCTCATATACAGAACACCCCCCCCCCTTACAATAGTACACACCCCTCCCCCCCCCCTTGCCTTTAGAAACGTAATGCTCAGAGATGATCAGCCATGTGTTAGTCACACTGACTACACACAGCACAGGGGGAGGCGGCCGCAGCTTCATGCTTGTCGGCTCTGTGACTGTCAGTGTCAGACAGTCACAGCCGATACTATGAGAGCCGCGGGCGCTGCGCTGTTACAGAGAAGGGAATAATTGCGGCCGGCCGGGTCCCGGGTACGGCTCGCACGAGGCACCCCCCCCCCTCTGTGTCTTACCTAGACAGTACTGCCGCTGACGCTGCCTCCCTGCCACCGCGCCATGCCACACGCAGCACGCCGAGTCGGAAGTCCTCTTCATTCGCGGAGGAGGGGTATCGTTGCTTGGCACGCCTCTGGCTCCGCCCGGGGGCCGGATTAAAAGGTCCGCCGGGCCGTATACGGCCCGCGGGCCGTAGTTTGCCCAGGTCTGACCTAGAGGGTTAACAACGTTTTTAAAATCAGTTTTGAATACCTTGAGGGGTGTAGTTTCTAGAATGGGTGATTTCTATTATATAAGCCTCACAAAGTGACTTCAGACCTAAACTGGTCCCTAAAAATTGGGTTTTTGAAAATTTCTGAAAAATTTAAAGATTTGCTTCTAAACTTCTAAGCCTTGTAACATCCCCAAAAAATAAAATATCATTCCCAAAATGATCCAAACATGAAGTAGACATATGGGGAATGTAAAGTAATAACTGTTTTTGGAGGTATTACTATGTATTATAGAAGTAGAGAAATTGAAACTTGGAAATTTGCAATTTTTTACAAATTTTTGGTAAATTTGGTATTTTTTTATAAATAAAAATTTTGGGACTTCGTTTTACCAGTCTCATACAATATGTGACGAAAAAAACAATCTCAGAATGGCCTGGATAAGTCAAAGCGTTTTAAAGTTATCACCACTTAAAGTGACACTAGTCATATTTGCAAAAAATGGCCTGGTCCTTAAGGTGAAATAAGGCTGTGTCCTAAGGAGTTAAGTTTCCTAGACTCTGGCATAAGGTGTTATTTTCTGTCTGATAACCTAGCTGCCAGCCCTTACCTTGGACTTCATTCTTCGATATGTGTGTATGCAGTCAGCCCCGACCTCGGCCTGTCTCCTGATTATTACCTGACCCCTTGGTGCATTGCACTGGTGTCTCTGACTCCTGTGGGTCAGCTGCCAATTACACCGAGACTACTCCAGGAGGTAGCAGCATCGAGGGAGGCGCTAAGGAGGCTTGTCCACGTTGAGGCCTTGTATTGGATGCCCCCCACCCTATGTTTTGATCCGCTCAACGGGGGGATGCAGCAGCGGCCGTGCGGGGATCAGGGTAAGTAGTGCGCAGGCATTAGGGGGGACATTATAGGGGTTGGATAACCCCTTTAAGTTTCACCCAAAGCCAAAGTGGTTAGTTGGCACAGTTCGTCCACGCCTGTCCCGATAACACAACTCCTCCAACAACTTGTCATAGACCTCTATTGAATATATACGTCCTTAGCGTATACCTTGAAGAGAAGCCGGGATTCTATCAAGCTTGTATGACAGTTTTCCGGTGTACAAAAGTTGCAACTTCTTGTGTAAGCCCTGTTCCGTGCAAAAAGTTTCCACAGTGCCCTCTGGAGGACCCACACCCAGGGCTGACGTGTTGTGCATGTCCGTCCTGCGGTGTCTAGTAATGTAGATCAGCCCTCTTCCAGTGACTGGCATTTATGTACAGTGCCAGATATACTTGTGTGGGTAGGACTGGCACTGTGCAGGTCTGGTACTGCATGCCCTTCTTTCTGTTACAGGTGGGGGGTAGTGATGGTCAGACCCTCACCAATCGCACATTGCTAGCTTATCTTAAAACATAAAAACTTGATGTAAACAATAGCTCTCTTTCTGATGATGCACTGAGATTTCCTTTAAGACAGCAGTTGTTTTTCAGATAAGCGGCATCAAAGATGACAGGCAGCTGCTTATCACCCCCTGTCTAGGGCGATAAACATGCTAGTCTGCAGGCTTATATTATCTAGAATGTATGAAATGTCTGACAAAAGTGACATAAAGTGAATCGACATTAAAACACTGCTGCGCAATAAAAAAATCTGCCTAAAAGAAAAGAAGATATAAGTTGCGGGAAACAAAATATGGAACGCTTCACGAATTTGCGTGTCATCCTTGCGCAGGGGCCATGCTAATCTTCTCTGTATCGTTCCAATTTTAGTATATGTGCTGCCGAAGCGAGCACAAACCTGAAGGTGGCGCACTACCTATATATAGTCCCTCACAGTGTATAATTTTAAATTAGGGCGACAAGGTAATGTTTTCCTCTGTTAATCTCTACGGGATTTCTTGTTTATTACACTGTGCGAAATGTTTTATGTAATTCACTTTTACTACGGTACTAAAGATGCCATACGTTCCGTGTGCTGTCTTTCCTGCAATGCATCATGGGAACTAGTGATATGCAAAATTCTCTGAGGTCATCGGGAAGCGACGCCGCTCAGCCTCAGGCTGCTGGTTGGTACGTTACATCACAAAAATTATAATAGCAGGCGATCAAAAAGTCATATGCCCACCAAAATAGTGCCAATAAAACCGTCCTCTCATCCCGCAAAAAATGAGCCCCTACCTAGGATAATCGGCTAAAAACAAAAAAAAAAAAATGACTCTTAGACTATGGAGATACTAAAATATTTTTTTTTTGTTTATAAAAAGATAATATAGTGTAAAACATAAATAAATAAATAAATAAAAAAGTAGACATATTAGGTATTGCCGTGTCCGTAAGAATCTGCTCTATAAAAATACCCCCACCCTAACCCCTCAGATGAACACGGTAAAAAAAAAAAAAACTGTGACAAAAAAACTATTTTTGCGCAAATTTTCCATTTTAATCCGTTTTTTACCAATAACAAAGTAAGGATTAACAGCCAAACAATACTTAATATTTATTACCCTCATACTGCAGTTTACAGAAACACCCCATATGTGGTCGTAAACTGCTGTATGACCAAACGGCAGGGTGCAGAAGGAAAGGAACGCCGTATGGTTTCTGGAAGGGAGATTTTGATGGCCTTTTTTTTTGGCACCATGTCCCATTTGAAGCCCCCCTGATGCACCCCTAGATTAAAAACTCCATAAAAGCGACCCCATCTAAGAAACTACACCCCTCAAGGTATCCAAAACTTATTTCACAAACGTCGTTAACCCTTTAGGTGTTCCACAAGAGTTATTGGCAAATGGAGATAAAATTTCAGAGTTTCTATTTCTGGTAACCTTGCCTCACAAAAATTTAATATAGATAAACCAAAAATCATATGTAGCCTAAAAATAGTCCCAACAAAACTGCCACCGAATCCCGTAGTTTCCAAAATGGGGTCACTTTTATGGAGTTTCTACTCTAGGGGTGCATCAGGGCGGCTTCAAATGGGACATGGTGTAAATAAACCAGTCCAGCAAAATCTGCCTTCCAAAAACCACACGGAGCACCTTTCCCCCTACGCCCCAACTGTGTGCCCGTACAGTAGTTTACGGCCACATATGGGGTGTTTCTGCAAACTACAGAATCGGGGCAATAAATATAGCATTTTTTTGGGCTGTTAACCCTTCCTTTGTTACTGGAAAAAATTGATTAAAATGGAAAATTTGCCCAAAAATTTAAATTCTCAAATTTCATCCCCATTTGCCAATAACTCTTGTGCAACACCTAAAGGGTTAACAAAGTTTGTAAAATCAGTTTTTAATACCTTAAGGGGTATAGTTTCTTAGATGGGGTCACTTTTATAGAGTTTCTACTCTAGGGGTGCATCAGGGGGGCTTCAAATGGGAAATGGTGTAAATAAACCAGTCCAGCAAAATCTGCCTTCCAAAAACCATACGACGCACCTTTCCCTCTACGCCCTACTGTGTTGCTGTACAGTAGTTTACGGCCACATATGGGGTGTTTCTGCAAACTACAGAACCGGGGCAATAAATATACCATTTTGTTTGGCTGTTAACCCTTGCTTTGTTACTGGAAAAAATGAATTAAAATGGAAAATTTACCAAAAAATCGAAATTTTATCTCCATTTGCCATTAACTCTTGTGGAACACCTAGAGGGTTAACAACGTTTTTAAAATCAGTTTTGAATACCTTGAGGGGTGTAGTTTCTAGAATGGGTGATTTCTATTATATAAGCCTCACAAAGTGACTTCAGACCTAAACTGGTCCCTAAAAATTGGGTTTTTGAAAATTTCTGAAAAATTTAAAGATTTGCTTCTAAACTTCTAAGCCTTGTAACATCCCCAAAAAATAAAATATCATTCCCAAAATGATCCAAACATGAAGTAGACATATGGGGAATGTAAAGTAATAACTGTTTTTGGAGGTATTACTATGTATTATAGAAGTAGAGAAATTGAAACTTGGAAATTTGCAATTTTTTACAAATTTTTGGTAAATTTGGTATTTTTTTATAAATAAAAATTTTGGGACTTCGTTTTACCAGTCTCATACAATATGTGACGAAAAAAACAATCTCAGAATGGCCTGGATAAGTCAAAGCGTTTTAAAGTTATCACCACTTAAAGTGACACTAGTCATATTTGCAAAAAATGGCCTGGTCCTTAAGGTGAAATAAGGCTGTGTCCTAAGGAGTTAAGTTTCCTAGACTCTGGCATAAGGTGTTATTTTCTGTCTGATAACCTAGCTGCCAGCCCTTACCTTGGACTTCATTCTTCGATATGTGTGTATGCAGTCAGCCCCGACCTCGGCCTGTCTCCTGATTATTACCTGACCCCTTGGTGCATTGCACTGGTGTCTCTGACTCCTGTGGGTCAGCTGCCAATTACACCGAGACTACTCCAGGAGGTAGCAGCATCGAGGGAGGCGCTAAGGAGGCTTGTCCACGTTGAGGCCTTGTATTGGATGCCCCCCACCCTATGTTTTGATCCGCTCAACGGGGGGATGCAGCAGCGGCCGTGCGGGGATCAGGGTAAGTAGTGCGCAGGCATTAGGGGGGACATTATAGGGGTTGGATAACCCCTTTAAGTTTCACCCAAAGCCAAAGTGGTTAGTTGGCACAGTTCGTCCACGCCTGTCCCGATAACACAACTCCTCCAACAACTTGTCATAGACCTCTATTGAATATATACGTCCTTAGCGTATACCTTGAAGAGAAGCCGGGATTCTATCAAGCTTGTATGACAGTTTTCCGGTGTACAAAAGTTGCAACTTCTTGTGTAAGCCCTGTTCCGTGCAAAAAGTTTCCACAGTGCCCTCTGGAGGACCCACACCCAGGGCTGACGTGTTGTGCATGTCCGTCCTGCGGTGTCTAGTAATGTAGATCAGCCCTCTTCCAGTGACTGGCATTTATGTACAGTGCCAGATATACTTGTGTGGGTAGGACTGGCACTGTGCAGGTCTGGTACTGCATGCCCTTCTTTCTGTTACAGGTGGGGGGTAGTGATGGTCAGACCCTCACCAATCGCACATTGCTAGCTTATCTTAAAACATAAAAACTTGATGTAAACAATAGCTCTCTTTCTGATGATGCACTGAGATTTCCTTTAAGACAGCAGTTGTTTTTCAGATAAGCGGCATCAAAGATGACAGGCAGCTGCTTATCACCCCCTGTCTAGGGCGATAAACATGCTAGTCTGCAGGCTTATATTATCTAGAATGTATGAAATGTCTGACAAAAGTGACATAAAGTGAATCGACATTAAAACACTGCTGCGCAATAAAAAAATCTGCCTAAAAGAAAAGAAGATATAAGTTGCGGGAAACAAAATATGGAACGCTTCACGAATTTGCGTGTCATCCTTGCGCAGGGGCCATGCTAATCTTCTCTGTATCGTTCCAATTTTAGTATATGTGCTGCCGAAGCGAGCACAAACCTGAAGGTGGCGCACTACCTATATATAGTCCCTCACAGTGTATAATTTTAAATTAGGGCGACAAGGTAATGTTTTCCTCTGTTAATCTCTACGGGATTTCTTGTTTATTACACTGTGCGAAATGTTTTATGTAATTCACTTTTACTACGGTACTAAAGATGCCATACGTTCCGTGTGCTGTCTTTCCTGCAATGCATCATGGGAACTAGTGATATGCAAAATTCTCTGAGGTCATCGGGAAGCGACGCCGCTCAGCCTCAGGCTGCTGGTTGGTACGTTACATCACAAAAATTATAATAGCAGGCGATCAAAAAGTCATATGCCCACCAAAATAGTGCCAATAAAACCGTCCTCTCATCCCGCAAAAAATGAGCCCCTACCTAGGATAATCGGCTAAAAACAAAAAAAAAAAAATGACTCTTAGACTATGGAGATACTAAAATATTTTTTTTTTGTTTATAAAAAGATAATATAGTGTAAAACATAAATAAATAAATAAAAAAGTAGACATATTAGGTATTGCCGTGTCCGTAAGAATCTGCTCTATAAAAATACCCCCACCCTAACCCCTCAGATGAACACGGTAAAAAAAAAAAAAACTGTGACAAAAAAACTATTTTTGCGCAAATTTTCCATTTTAATCCGTTTTTTACCAATAACAAAGTAAGGATTAACAGCCAAACAATACTTAATATTTATTACCCTCATACTGCAGTTTACAGAAACACCCCATATGTGGTCGTAAACTGCTGTATGACCAAACGGCAGGGTGCAGAAGGAAAGGAACGCCGTATGGTTTCTGGAAGGGAGATTTTGATGGCCTTTTTTTTTGGCACCATGTCCCATTTGAAGCCCCCCTGATGCACCCCTAGATTAAAAACTCCATAAAAGCGACCCCATCTAAGAAACTACACCCCTCAAGGTATCCAAAACTTATTTCACAAACGTCGTTAACCCTTTAGGTGTTCCACAAGAGTTATTGGCAAATGGAGATAAAATTTCAGAGTTTCTATTTCTGGTAACCTTGCCTCACAAAAATTTAATATAGATAAACCAAAAATCATATGTAGCCTAAAAATAGTCCCAACAAAACTGCCACCGAATCCCGTAGTTTCCAAAATGGGGTCACTTTTATGGAGTTTCTACTCTAGGGGTGCATCAGGGCGGCTTCAAATGGGACATGGTGTAAATAAACCAGTCCAGCAAAATCTGCCTTCCAAAAACCACACGGAGCACCTTTCCCCCTACGCCCCAACTGTGTGCCCGTACAGTAGTTTACGGCCACATATGGGGTGTTTCTGCAAACTACAGAATCGGGGCAATAAATATAGCATTTTTTTTGGCTGTTAACCCTTCCTTTGTTAGTGGAAAAAATTGATTAAAATGGAAAATTTGCCCAAAAATTTAAATTCTCAAATTTCATCCCCATTTGCCAATAACTCTTGTGCAACACCTAAAGGGTTAACAAAGTTTGTAAAATCAGTTTTTAATACCTTAAGGGGTATAGTTTCTTAGATGGGGTCACTTTTATAGAGTTTCTACTCTAGGGGTGCATCAGGGGGGCTTCAAATGGGAAATGGTGTAAATAAACCAGTCCAGCAAAATCTGCCTTCCAAAAACCATACGACGCACCTTTCCCTCTACGCCCTACTGTGTTGCTGTACAGTAGTTTACGGCCACATATGGGGTGTTTCTGCAAACTACAGAACCGGGGCAATAAATATACCATTTTGTTTGGCTGTTAACCCTTGCTTTGTTACTGGAAAAAATGAATTAAAATGGAAAATTTACCAAAAAATCGAAATTTTATCTCCATTTGCCATTAACTCTTGTGGAACACCTAGAGGGTTAACAACGTTTTTAAAATCAGTTTTGAATACCTTGAGGGGTGTAGTTTCTAGAATGGGTGATTTCTATTATATAAGCCTCACAAAGTGACTTCAGACCTAAACTGGTCCCTAAAAATTGGGTTTTTGAAAATTTCTGAAAAATTTAAAGATTTGCTTCTAAACTTCTAAGCCTTGTAACATCCCCAAAAAATAAAATATCATTCCCAAAATGATCCAAACATGAAGTAGACATATGGGGAATGTAAAGTAATAACTGTTTTTGGAGGTATTACTATGTATTATAGAAGTAGAGAAATTGAAACTTGGAAATTTGCAATTTTTTACAAATTTTTGGTAAATTTGGTATTTTTTTATAAATAAAAATTTTGGGACTTCGTTTTACCAGTCTCATACAATATGTGACGAAAAAAACAATCTCAGAATGGCCTGGATAAGTCAAAGCGTTTTAAAGTTATCACCACTTAAAGTGACACTAGTCATATTTGCAAAAAATGGCCTGGTCCTTAAGGTGAAATAAGGCTGTGTCCTAAGGAGTTAAGTTTCCTAGACTCTGGCATAAGGTGTTATTTTCTGTCTGATAACCTAGCTGCCAGCCCTTACCTTGGACTTCATTCTTCGATATGTGTGTATGCAGTCAGCCCCGACCTCGGCCTGTCTCCTGATTATTACCTGACCCCTTGGTGCATTGCACTGGTGTCTCTGACTCCTGTGGGTCAGCTGCCAATTACACCGAGACTACTCCAGGAGGTAGCAGCATCGAGGGAGGCGCTAAGGAGGCTTGTCCACGTTGAGGCCTTGTATTGGATGCCCCCCACCCTATGTTTTGATCCGCTCAACGGGGGGATGCAGCAGCGGCCGTGCGGGGATCAGGGTAAGTAGTGCGCAGGCATTAGGGGGGACATTATAGGGGTTGGATAACCCCTTTAAGTTTCACCCAAAGCCAAAGTGGTTAGTTGGCACAGTTCGTCCACGCCTGTCCCGATAACACAACTCCTCCAACAACTTGTCATAGACCTCTATTGAATATATACGTCCTTAGCGTATACCTTGAAGAGAAGCCGGGATTCTATCAAGCTTGTATGACAGTTTTCCGGTGTACAAAAGTTGCAACTTCTTGTGTAAGCCCTGTTCCGTGCAAAAAGTTTCCACAGTGCCCTCTGGAGGACCCACACCCAGGGCTGACGTGTTGTGCATGTCCGTCCTGCGGTGTCTAGTAATGTAGATCAGCCCTCTTCCAGTGACTGGCATTTATGTACAGTGCCAGATATACTTGTGTGGGTAGGACTGGCACTGTGCAGGTCTGGTACTGCATGCCCTTCTTTCTGTTACAGGTGGGGGGTAGTGATGGTCAGACCCTCACCAATCGCACATTGCTAGCTTATCTTAAAACATAAAAACTTGATGTAAACAATAGCTCTCTTTCTGATGATGCACTGAGATTTCCTTTAAGACAGCAGTTGTTTTTCAGATAAGCGGCATCAAAGATGACAGGCAGCTGCTTATCACCCCCTGTCTAGGGCGATAAACATGCTAGTCTGCAGGCTTATATTATCTAGAATGTATGAAATGTCTGACAAAAGTGACATAAAGTGAATCGACATTAAAACACTGCTGCGCAATAAAAAAATCTGCCTAAAAGAAAAGAAGATATAAGTTGCGGGAAACAAAATATGGAACGCTTCACGAATTTGCGTGTCATCCTTGCGCAGGGGCCATGCTAATCTTCTCTGTATCGTTCCAATTTTAGTATATGTGCTGCCGAAGCGAGCACAAACCTGAAGGTGGCGCACTACCTATATATAGTCCCTCACAGTGTATAATTTTAAATTAGGGCGACAAGGTAATGTTTTCCTCTGTTAATCTCTACGGGATTTCTTGTTTATTACACTGTGCGAAATGTTTTATGTAATTCACTTTTACTACGGTACTAAAGATGCCATACGTTCCGTGTGCTGTCTTTCCTGCAATGCATCATGGGAACTAGTGATATGCAAAATTCTCTGAGGTCATCGGGAAGCGACGCCGCTCAGCCTCAGGCTGCTGGTTGGTACGTTACATCACAAAAATTATAATAGCAGGCGATCAAAAAGTCATATGCCCACCAAAATAGTGCCAATAAAACCGTCCTCTCATCCCGCAAAAAATGAGCCCCTACCTAGGATAATCGGCTAAAAACAAAAAAAAAAAAATGACTCTTAGACTATGGAGATACTAAAATATTTTTTTTTTGTTTATAAAAAGATAATATAGTGTAAAACATAAATAAATAAATAAAAAAGTAGACATATTAGGTATTGCCGTGTCCGTAAGAATCTGCTCTATAAAAATACCCCCACCCTAACCCCTCAGATGAACACGGTAAAAAAAAAAAAAACTGTGACAAAAAAACTATTTTTGCGCAAATTTTCCATTTTAATCCGTTTTTTACCAATAACAAAGTAAGGATTAACAGCCAAACAATACTTAATATTTATTACCCTCATACTGCAGTTTACAGAAACACCCCATATGTGGTCGTAAACTGCTGTATGACCAAACGGCAGGGTGCAGAAGGAAAGGAACGCCGTATGGTTTCTGGAAGGGAGATTTTGATGGCCTTTTTTTTTGGCACCATGTCCCATTTGAAGCCCCCCTGATGCACCCCTAGATTAAAAACTCCATAAAAGCGACCCCATCTAAGAAACTACACCCCTCAAGGTATCCAAAACTTATTTCACAAACGTCGTTAACCCTTTAGGTGTTCCACAAGAGTTATTGGCAAATGGAGATAAAATTTCAGAGTTTCTATTTCTGGTAACCTTGCCTCACAAAAATTTAATATAGATAAACCAAAAATCATATGTAGCCTAAAAATAGTCCCAACAAAACTGCCACCGAATCCCGTAGTTTCCAAAATGGGGTCACTTTTATGGAGTTTCTACTCTAGGGGTGCATCAGGGCGGCTTCAAATGGGACATGGTGTAAATAAACCAGTCCAGCAAAATCTGCCTTCCAAAAACCACACGGAGCACCTTTCCCCCTACGCCCCAACTGTGTGCCCGTACAGTAGTTTACGGCCACATATGGGGTGTTTCTGCAAACTACAGAATCGGGGCAATAAATATAGCATTTTTTTGGGCTGTTAACCCTTCCTTTGTTACTGGAAAAAATTGATTAAAATGGAAAATTTGCCCAAAAATTTAAATTCTCAAATTTCATCCCCATTTGCCAATAACTCTTGTGCAACACCTAAAGGGTTAACAAAGTTTGTAAAATCAGTTTTTAATACCTTAAGGGGTATAGTTTCTTAGATGGGGTCACTTTTATAGAGTTTCTACTCTAGGGGTGCATCAGGGGGGCTTCAAATGGGAAATGGTGTAAATAAACCAGTCCAGCAAAATCTGCCTTCCAAAAACCATACGACGCACCTTTCCCTCTACGCCCTACTGTGTTGCTGTACAGTAGTTTACGGCCACATATGGGGTGTTTCTGCAAACTACAGAACCGGGGCAATAAATATACCATTTTGTTTGGCTGTTAACCCTTGCTTTGTTACTGGAAAAAATGAATTAAAATGGAAAATTTACCAAAAAATCGAAATTTTATCTCCATTTGCCATTAACTCTTGTGGAACACCTAGAGGGTTAACAACGTTTTTAAAATCAGTTTTGAATACCTTGAGGGGTGTAGTTTCTAGAATGGGTGATTTCTATTATATAAGCCTCACAAAGTGACTTCAGACCTAAACTGGTCCCTAAAAATTGGGTTTTTGAAAATTTCTGAAAAATTTAAAGATTTGCTTCTAAACTTCTAAGCCTTGTAACATCCCCAAAAAATAAAATATCATTCCCAAAATGATCCAAACATGAAGTAGACATATGGGGAATGTAAAGTAATAACTGTTTTTGGAGGTATTACTATGTATTATAGAAGTAGAGAAATTGAAACTTGGAAATTTGCAATTTTTTACAAATTTTTGGTAAATTTGGTATTTTTTTATAAATAAAAATTTTGGGACTTCGTTTTACCAGTCTCATACAATATGTGACGAAAAAAACAATCTCAGAATGGCCTGGATAAGTCAAAGCGTTTTAAAGTTATCACCACTTAAAGTGACACTAGTCATATTTGCAAAAAATGGCCTGGTCCTTAAGGTGAAATAAGGCTGTGTCCTAAGGAGTTAAGTTTCCTAGACTCTGGCATAAGGTGTTATTTTCTGTCTGATAACCTAGCTGCCAGCCCTTACCTTGGACTTCATTCTTCGATATGTGTGTATGCAGTCAGCCCCGACCTCGGCCTGTCTCCTGATTATTACCTGACCCCTTGGTGCATTGCACTGGTGTCTCTGACTCCTGTGGGTCAGCTGCCAATTACACCGAGACTACTCCAGGAGGTAGCAGCATCGAGGGAGGCGCTAAGGAGGCTTGTCCACGTTGAGGCCTTGTATTGGATGCCCCCCACCCTATGTTTTGATCCGCTCAACGGGGGGATGCAGCAGCGGCCGTGCGGGGATCAGGGTAAGTAGTGCGCAGGCATTAGGGGGGACATTATAGGGGTTGGATAACCCCTTTAAGTTTCACCCAAAGCCAAAGTGGTTAGTTGGCACAGTTCGTCCACGCCTGTCCCGATAACACAACTCCTCCAACAACTTGTCATAGACCTCTATTGAATATATACGTCCTTAGCGTATACCTTGAAGAGAAGCCGGGATTCTATCAAGCTTGTATGACAGTTTTCCGGTGTACAAAAGTTGCAACTTCTTGTGTAAGCCCTGTTCCGTGCAAAAAGTTTCCACAGTGCCCTCTGGAGGACCCACACCCAGGGCTGACGTGTTGTGCATGTCCGTCCTGCGGTGTCTAGTAATGTAGATCAGCCCTCTTCCAGTGACTGGCATTTATGTACAGTGCCAGATATACTTGTGTGGGTAGGACTGGCACTGTGCAGGTCTGGTACTGCATGCCCTTCTTTCTGTTACAGGTGGGGGGTAGTGATGGTCAGACCCTCACCAATCGCACATTGCTAGCTTATCTTAAAACATAAAAACTTGATGTAAACAATAGCTCTCTTTCTGATGATGCACTGAGATTTCCTTTAAGACAGCAGTTGTTTTTCAGATAAGCGGCATCAAAGATGACAGGCAGCTGCTTATCACCCCCTGTCTAGGGCGATAAACATGCTAGTCTGCAGGCTTATATTATCTAGAATGTATGAAATGTCTGACAAAAGTGACATAAAGTGAATCGACATTAAAACACTGCTGCGCAATAAAAAAATCTGCCTAAAAGAAAAGAAGATATAAGTTGCGGGAAACAAAATATGGAACGCTTCACGAATTTGCGTGTCATCCTTGCGCAGGGGCCATGCTAATCTTCTCTGTATCGTTCCAATTTTAGTATATGTGCTGCCGAAGCGAGCACAAACCTGAAGGTGGCGCACTACCTATATATAGTCCCTCACAGTGTATAATTTTAAATTAGGGCGACAAGGTAATGTTTTCCTCTGTTAATCTCTACGGGATTTCTTGTTTATTACACTGTGCGAAATGTTTTATGTAATTCACTTTTACTACGGTACTAAAGATGCCATACGTTCCGTGTGCTGTCTTTCCTGCAATGCATCATGGGAACTAGTGATATGCAAAATTCTCTGAGGTCATCGGGAAGCGCCGGCGCTCAGCCTCAGGCTGCTGGTTGGTACGTTACATCACAAAAATTATAATAGCAGGCGATCAAAAAGTCATATGCCCACCAAAATAGTGCCAATAAAACCGTCCTCTCATCCCGCAAAAAATGAGCCCCTACCTAGGATAATCGGCTAAAAACAAAAAAAAAAAAATGACTCTTAGACTATGGAGATACTAAAATATTTTTTTTTTGTTTATAAAAAGATAATATAGTGTAAAACATAAATAAATAAATAAATAAAAAAGTAGACATATTAGGTATTGCCGTGTCCGTAAGAATCTGCTCTATAAAAATACCCCCACCCTAACCCCTCAGATGAACACGGTAAAAAAAAAAAAAACTGTGACAAAAAAACTATTTTTGCGCAAATTTTCCATTTTAATCCGTTTTTTACCAATAACAAAGTAAGGATTAACAGCCAAACAATACTTAATATTTATTACCCTCATACTGCAGTTTACAGAAACACCCCATATGTGGTCGTAAACTGCTGTATGACCAAACGGCAGGGTGCAGAAGGAAAGGAACGCCGTATGGTTTCTGGAAGGGAGATTTTGATGGCCTTTTTTTTTGGCACCATGTCCCATTTGAAGCCCCCCTGATGCACCCCTAGATTAAAAACTCCATAAAAGCGACCCCATCTAAGAAACTACACCCCTCAAGGTATCCAAAACTTATTTCACAAACGTCGTTAACCCTTTAGGTGTTCCACAAGAGTTATTGGCAAATGGAGATAAAATTTCAGAGTTTCTATTTCTGGTAACCTTGCCTCACAAAAATTTAATATAGATAAACCAAAAATCATATGTAGCCTAAAAATAGTCCCAACAAAACTGCCACCGAATCCCGTAGTTTCCAAAATGGGGTCACTTTTATGGAGTTTCTACTCTAGGGGTGCATCAGGGCGGCTTCAAATGGGACATGGTGTAAATAAACCAGTCCAGCAAAATCTGCCTTCCAAAAACCACACGGAGCACCTTTCCCCCTACGCCCCAACTGTGTGCCCGTACAGTAGTTTACGGCCACATATGGGGTGTTTCTGCAAACTACAGAATCGGGGCAATAAATATAGCATTTTTTTTGGCTGTTAACCCTTCCTTTGTTACTGGAAAAAATTGATTAAAATGGAAAATTTGCCCAAAAATTTTAATTCTCAAATTTCATCCCCATTTGCCAATAACTCTTGTGCAACACCTAAAGGGTTAACAAAGTTTGTAAAATCAGTTTTTAATACCTTAAGGGGTATAGTTTCTTAGATGGGGTCACTTTTATAGAGTTTCTACTCTAGGGGTGCATCAGGGGGGCTTCAAATGGGAAATGGTGTAAATAAACCAGTCCAGCAAAATCTGCCTTCCAAAAACCATACGACGCACCTTTCCCTCTACGCCCTACTGTGTTGCTGTACAGTAGTTTACGGCCACATATGGGGTGTTTCTGCAAACTACAGAACCGGGGCAATAAATATACCATTTTGTTTGGCTGTTAACCCTTGCTTTGTTACTGGAAAAAATGAATTAAAATGGAAAATTTACCAAAAAATCGAAATTTTATCTCCATTTGCCATTAACTCTTGTGGAACACCTAGAGGGTTAACAACGTTTTTAAAATCAGTTTTGAATACCTTGAGGGGTGTAGTTTCTAGAATGGGTGATTTCTATTATATAAGCCTCACAAAGTGACTTCAGACCTAAACTGGTCCCTAAAAATTGGGTTTTTGAAAATTTCTGAAAAATTTAAAGATTTGCTTCTAAACTTCTAAGCCTTGTAACATCCCCAAAAAATAAAATATCATTCCCAAAATGATCCAAACATGAAGTAGACATATGGGGAATGTAAAGTAATAACTGTTTTTGGAGGTATTACTATGTATTATAGAAGTAGAGAAATTGAAACTTGGAAATTTGCAATTTTTTACAAATTTTTGGTAAATTTGGTATTTTTTTATAAATAAAAATTTTGGGACTTCGTTTTACCAGTCTCATACAATATGTGACGAAAAAAACAATCTCAGAATGGCCTGGATAAGTCAAAGCGTTTTAAAGTTATCACCACTTAAAGTGACACTAGTCATATTTGCAAAAAATGGCCTGGTCCTTAAGGTGAAATAAGGCTGTGTCCTAAGGAGTTAAGTTTCCTAGACTCTGGCATAAGGTGTTATTTTCTGTCTGATAACCTAGCTGCCAGCCCTTACCTTGGACTTCATTCTTCGATATGTGTGTATGCAGTCAGCCCCGACCTCGGCCTGTCTCCTGATTATTACCTGACCCCTTGGTGCATTGCACTGGTGTCTCTGACTCCTGTGGGTCAGCTGCCAATTACACCGAGACTACTCCAGGAGGTAGCAGCATCGAGGGAGGCGCTAAGGAGGCTTGTCCACGTTGAGGCCTTGTATTGGATGCCCCCCACCCTATGTTTTGATCCGCTCAACGGGGGGATGCAGCAGCGGCCGTGCGGGGATCAGGGTAAGTAGTGCGCAGGCATTAGGGGGGACATTATAGGGGTTGGATAACCCCTTTAAGTTTCACCCAAAGCCAAAGTGGTTAGTTGGCACAGTTCGTCCACGCCTGTCCCGATAACACAACTCCTCCAACAACTTGTCATAGACCTCTATTGAATATATACGTCCTTAGCGTATACCTTGAAGAGAAGCCGGGATTCTATCAAGCTTGTATGACAGTTTTCCGGTGTACAAAAGTTGCAACTTCTTGTGTAAGCCCTGTTCCGTGCAAAAAGTTTCCACAGTGCCCTCTGGAGGACCCACACCCAGGGCTGACGTGTTGTGCATGTCCGTCCTGCGGTGTCTAGTAATGTAGATCAGCCCTCTTCCAGTGACTGGCATTTATGTACAGTGCCAGATATACTTGTGTGGGTAGGACTGGCACTGTGCAGGTCTGGTACTGCATGCCCTTCTTTCTGTTACAGGTGGGGGGTAGTGATGGTCAGACCCTCACCAATCGCACATTGCTAGCTTATCTTAAAACATAAAAACTTGATGTAAACAATAGCTCTCTTTCTGATGATGCACTGAGATTTCCTTTAAGACAGCAGTTGTTTTTCAGATAAGCGGCATCAAAGATGACAGGCAGCTGCTTATCACCCCCTGTCTAGGGCGATAAACATGCTAGTCTGCAGGCTTATATTATCTAGAATGTATGAAATGTCTGACAAAAGTGACATAAAGTGAATCGACATTAAAACACTGCTGCGCAATAAAAAAATCTGCCTAAAAGAAAAGAAGATATAAGTTGCGGGAAACAAAATATGGAACGCTTCACGAATTTGCGTGTCATCCTTGCGCAGGGGCCATGCTAATCTTCTCTGTATCGTTCCAATTTTAGTATATGTGCTGCCGAAGCGAGCACAAACCTGAAGGTGGCGCACTACCTATATATAGTCCCTCACAGTGTATAATTTTAAATTAGGGCGACAAGGTAATGTTTTCCTTTGTTAATCTCTACGGGATTTCTTGTTTATTACACTGTGCGAAATGTTTTATGTAATTCACTTTTACTACGGTACTAAAGATGCCATACGTTCCGTGTGCTGTCTTTCCTGCAATGCATCATGGGAACTAGTGATATGCAAAATTCTCTGAGGTCATCGGGAAGCGACGCCGCTCAGCCTCAAGCTGCTAGTTGGTACGTTACATCACAAAAATTATAATAGCAGGCGATCAAAAAGTCATATGCCCACCAAAATAGTGCCAATAAAACCGTCCTCTCATCCCGCAAAAAATGAGCCCCTACCTAGGATAATCGGCTAAAAACAAAAAAAAAAAAATGACTCTCAGACTATGGAGATACTAAAATATTTTTTTTTTTTAAATTTCTGAAAAATTTAAAGATTTGCTTCTAAACTTCTAAGCCTTGTAACATCCCCAAAAAATAAAATATCATTCCCAAAATGATCCAAACATGAAGTAGACATATGGGGAATGTAAAGTAATAACTGTTTTTGGAGGTATTACTATGTATTATAGAAGTAGAGAAATTGAAACTTGGAAATTTGCAATTTTTTACAAATTTTTGGTAAATTTGGTATTTTTTTATAAATAAAAATTTTGGGACTTCGTTTTACCAGTCTCATACAATATGTGACGAAAAAAACAATCTCAGAATGGCCTGGATAAGTCAAAGCGTTTTAAAGTTATCACCACTTAAAGTGACACTAGTCATATTTGCAAAAAATGGCCTGGTCCTTAAGGTGAAATAAGGCTGTGTCCTAAGGAGTTAAGTTTCCTAGACTCTGGCATAAGGTGTTATTTTCTGTCTGATAACCTAGCTGCCAGCCCTTACCTTGGACTTCATTCTTCGATATGTGTGTATGCAGTCAGCCCCGACCTCGGCCTGTCTCCTGATTATTACCTGACCCCTTGGTGCATTGCACTGGTGTCTCTGACTCCTGTGGGTCAGCTGCCAATTACACCGAGACTACTCCAGGAGGTAGCAGCATCGAGGGAGGCGCTAAGGAGGCTTGTCCACGTTGAGGCCTTGTATTGGATGCCCCCCACCCTATGTTTTGATCCGCTCAACGGGGGGATGCAGCAGCGGCCGTGCGGGGATCAGGGTAAGTAGTGCGCAGGCATTAGGGGGGACATTATAGGGGTTGGATAACCCCTTTAAGTTTCACCCAAAGCCAAAGTGGTTAGTTGGCACAGTTCGTCCACGCCTGTCCCGATAACACAACTCCTCCAACAACTTGTCATAGACCTCTATTGAATATATACGTCCTTAGCGTATACCTTGAAGAGAAGCCGGGATTCTATCAAGCTTGTATGACAGTTTTCCGGTGTACAAAAGTTGCAACTTCTTGTGTAAGCCCTGTTCCGTGCAAAAAGTTTCCACAGTGCCCTCTGGAGGACCCACACCCAGGGCTGACGTGTTGTGCATGTCCGTCCTGCGGTGTCTAGTAATGTAGATCAGCCCTCTTCCAGTGACTGGCATTTATGTACAGTGCCAGATATACTTGTGTGGGTAGGACTGGCACTGTGCAGGTCTGGTACTGCATGCCCTTCTTTCTGTTACAGGTGGGGGGTAGTGATGGTCAGACCCTCACCAATCGCACATTGCTAGCTTATCTTAAAACATAAAAACTTGATGTAAACAATAGCTCTCTTTCTGATGATGCACTGAGATTTCCTTTAAGACAGCAGTTGTTTTTCAGATAAGCGGCATGAAAGATGACAGGCAGCTGCTTATCACCCCCTGTCTAGGGCGATAAACATGCTAGTCTGCAGGCTTATATTATCTAGAATGTATGAAATGTCTGACAAAAGTGACATAAAGTGAATCGACATTAAAACACTGCTGCGCAATAAAAAAATCTGCCTAAAAGAAAAGAAGATATAAGTTGCGGGAAACAAAATATGGAACGCTTCACGAATTTGCGTGTCATCCTTGCGCAGGGGCCATGCTAATCTTCTCTGTATCGTTCCAATTTTAGTATATGTGCTGCCGAAGCGAGCACAAACCTGAAGGTGGCGCACTACCTATATATAGTCCCTCACAGTGTATAATTTTAAATTAGGGCGACAAGGTAATGTTTTCCTCTGTTAATCTCTACGGGATTTCTTGTTTATTACACTGTGCGAAATGTTTTATGTAATTCACTTTTACTACGGTACTAAAGATGCCATACGTTCCGTGTGCTGTCTTTCCTGCAATGCATCATGGGAACTAGTGATATGCAAAATTCTCTGAGGTCATCGGGAAGCGACGCCGCTCAGCCTCAAGCTGCTAGTTGGTACGTTACATCACAAAAATTATAATAGCAGGCGATCAAAAAGTCATATGCCCACCAAAATAGTGCCAATAAAACCGTCCTCTCATCCCGCAAAAAATGAGCCCCTACCTAGGATAATCGGCAATAAATATACCATTTTGTTTGGCTGTTAACCCTTGCTTTGTTACTGGAAAAAATGAATTAAAATTGAAAATTTACCAAAAAATCGAAATTTTATCTCCATTTGCCATTAACTCTTGTGGAACACCTAGAGGGTTAACAACGTTTTTAAAATCAGTTTTGAATACCTTGAGGGGTGTAGTTTCTAGAATGGGTGATTTCTATTATATAAGCCTCACAAAGTGACTTCAGACCTAAACTGGTCCCTAAAAATTGGGTTTTTGAAAATTTCTGAAAAATTTAAAGATTTGCTTCTAAACTTCTAAGCCTTGTAACATCCCCAAAAAATAAAATATCATTCCCAAAATGATCCAAACATGAAGTAGACATATGGGGAATGTAAAGTAATAACTGTTTTTGGAGGTATTACTATGTATTATAGAAGTAGAGAAATTGAAACTTGGAAATTTGCAATTTTTTACAAATTTTTGGTAAATTTGGTATTTTTTTATAAATAAAAATTTTGGGACTTCGTTTTACCAGTCTCATACAATATGTGACGAAAAAAACAATCTCAGAATGGCCTGGATAAGTCAAAGCGTTTTAAAGTTATCACCACTTAAAGTGACACTAGTCATATTTGCAAAAAATGGCCTGGTCCTTAAGGTGAAATAAGGCTGTGTCCTAAGGAGTTAAGTTTCCTAGACTCTGGCATAAGGTGTTATTTTCTGTCTGATAACCTAGCTGCCAGCCCTTACCTTGGACTTCATTCTTCGATATGTGTGTATGCAGTCAGCCCCGACCTCGGCCTGTCTCCTGATTATTACCTGACCGCTTGGTGCATTGCACTGGTGTCTCTGACTCCTGTGGGTCAGCTGCCAATTACACCGAGACTACTCCAGGAGGTAGCAGCATCGAGGGAGGCGCTAAGGAGGCTTGTCCACGTTGAGGCCTTGTATTGGATGCCCCCCACCCTATGTTTTGATCCGCTCAACGGGGGGATGCAGCAGCGGCCGTGCGGGGATCAGGGTAAGTAGTGCGCAGGCATTAGGGGGGACATTATAGGGGTTGGATAACCCCTTTAAGTTTCACCCAAAGCCAAAGTGGTTAGTTGGCACAGTTCGTCCACGCCTGTCCCGATAACACAACTCCTCCAACAACTTGTCATAGACCTCTATTGAATATATACGTCCTTAGCGTATACCTTGAAGAGAAGCCGGGATTCTATCAAGCTTGTATGACAGTTTTCCGGTGTACAAAAGTTGCAACTTCTTGTGTAAGCCCTGTTCCGTGCAAAAAGTTTCCACAGTGCCCTCTGGAGGACCCACACCCAGGGCTGACGTGTTGTGCATGTCCGTCCTGCGGTGTCTAGTAATGTAGATCAGCCCTCTTCCAGTGACTGGCATTTATGTACAGTGCCAGATATACTTGTGTGGGTAGGACTGGCACTGTGCAGGTCTGGTACTGCATGCCCTTCTTTCTGTTACAGGTGGGGGGTAGTGATGGTCAGACCCTCACCAATCGCACATTGCTAGCTTATCTTAAAACATAAAAACTTGATGTAAACAATAGCTCTCTTTCTGATGATGCACTGAGATTTCCTTTAAGACAGCAGTTGTTTTTCAGATAAGCGGCATCAAAGATGACAGGCAGCTGCTTATCACCCCCTGTCTAGGGCGATAAACATGCTAGTCTGCAGGCTTATATTATCTAGAATGTATGAAATGTCTGACAAAAGTGACATAAAGTGAATCGACATTAAAACACTGCTGCGCAATAAAAAAATCTGCCTAAAAGAAAAGAAGATATAAGTTGCGGGAAACAAAATATGGAACGCTTCACGAATTTGCGTGTCATCCTTGCGCAGGGGCCATGCTAATCTTCTCTGTATCGTTCCAATTTTAGTATATGTGCTGCCGAAGCGAGCACAAACCTGAAGGTGGCGCACTACCTATATATAGTCCCTCACAGTGTATAATTTTAAATTAGGGCGACAAGGTAATGTTTTCCTCTGTTAATCTCTACGGGATTTCTTGTTTATTACACTGTGCGAAATGTTTTATGTAATTCACTTTTACTACGGTACTAAAGATGCCATACGTTCCGTGTGCTGTCTTTCCTGCAATGCATCATGGGAACTAGTGATATGCAAAATTCTCTGAGGTCATCGGGAAGCGACGCCGCTCAGCCTCAGGCTGCTGGTTGGTACGTTACATCACAAAAATTATAATAGCAGGCGATCAAAAAGTCATATGCCCACCAAAATAGTGCCAATAAAACCGTCCTCTCATCCCGCAAAAAATGAGCCCCTACCTAGGATAATCGGCTAAAAACAAAAAAAAAAAAATGACTCTTAGACTATGGAGATACTAAAATATTTTTTTTTTGTTTATAAAAAGATAATATAGTGTAAAACATAAATAAATAAATAAAAAAGTAGACATATTAGGTATTGCCGTGTCCGTAAGAATCTGCTCTATAAAAATACCCCCACCCTAACCCCTCAGATGAACACGGTAAAAAAAAAAAAAACTGTGACAAAAAAACTATTTTTGCGCAAATTTTCCATTTTAATCTGTTTTTTACCAATAACAAAGTAAGGATTAACAGCCAAACAATACTTAATATTTATTACCCTCATACTGCAGTTTACAGAAACACCCCATATGTGGTCGTAAACTGCTGTATGACCAAACGGCAGGGTGCAGAAGGAAAGGAACGCCGTATGGTTTCTGGAAGGGAGATTTTGATGGCCTTTTTTTTTGGCACCATGTCCCATTTGAAGCCCCCCTGATGCACCCCTAGATTAAAAACTCCATAAAAGCGACCCCATCTAAGAAACTACACCCCTCAAGGTATCCAAAACTTATTTCACAAACGTCGTTAACCCTTTAGGTGTTCCACAAGAGTTATTGGCAAATGGAGATAAAATTTCAGAGTTTCTATTTCTGGTAACCTTGCCTCACAAAAATTTAATATAGATAAACCAAAAATCATATGTAGCCTAAAAATAGTCCCAACAAAACTGCCACCGAATCCCGTTGTTTCCAAAATGGGGTCACTTTTATGGAGTTTCTACTCTAGGGGTGCATCAGGGCGGCTTCAAATGGGACATGGTGTAAATAAACCAGTCTAGCAAAATCTGCCTTCCAAAAACCACACGGAGCACCTTTCCCCCTACGCCCCAACTGTGTGCCCGTACAGTAGTTTACGGCCACATATGGGGTGTTTCTGCAAACTACAGAATCGGGGCAATAAATATAGCATTTTTTTTGGCTGTTAACCCTTCCTTTGTTACTGGAAAAAATTGATTAAAATGGAAAATTTGCCCAAAAATTTAAATTCTCAAATTTCATCCCCATTTGCCAATAACTCTTGTGCAACACCTAAAGGGTTAACAAAGTTTGTAAAATCAGTTTTGAATACCTTAAGGGGTATAGTTTCTTAGATGGGGTCACTTTTATAGAGTTTCTACTCTAGGGGTGCATCAGGGGGGCTTCAAATGGGAAATGGTGTAAATAAACCAGTCCAGCAAAATCTGCCTTCCAAAAACCATACGACGCACCTTTCCCTCTACGCCCTACTGTGTTGCTGTACAGTAGTTTACGGCCACATATGGGGTGTTTCTGCAAACTACAGAATCGGGGCAATAAATATACCATTTTGTTTGGCTGTTAACCCTTGCTTTGTTACTGGAAAAAATGAATTAAAATGGAAAATTTACCAAAAAATCGAAATTTTATCTCCATTTGCCATTAACTCTTGTGGAACACCTAGAGGGTTAACAACGTTTTTAAAATCAGTTTTGAATACCTTGAGGGGTGTAGTTTCTAGAATGGGTGATTTCTATTATATAAGCCTCACAAAGTGACTTCAGACCTAAACTGGTCCCTAAAAATTGGGTTTTTGAAAATTTCTGAAAAATTTAAAGATTTGCTTCTAAACTTCTAAGCCTTGTAACATCCCCAAAAAATAAAATATCATTCCCAAAATGATCCAAACATGAAGTAGACATATGGGGAATGTAAAGTAATAACTGTTTTTGGAGGTATTACTATGTATTATAGAAGTAGAGAAATTGAAACTTGGAAATTTGCAATTTTTTACAAATTTTTGGTAAATTTGGTATTTTTTTATAAATAAAAATTTTGGGACTTCGTTTTACCAGTCTCATACAATATGTGACGAAAAAAACAATCTCAGAATGGCCTGGATAAGTCAAAGCGTTTTAAAGTTATCACCACTTAAAGTGACACTAGTCATATTTGCAAAAAATGGCCTGGTCCTTAAGGTGAAATAAGGCTGTGTCCTAAGGAGTTAAGTTTCCTAGACTCTGGCATAAGGTGTTATTTTCTGTCTGATAACCTAGCTGCCAGCCCTTACCTTGGACTTCATTCTTCGATATGTGTGTATGCAGTCAGCCCCGACCTCGGCCTGTCTCCTGATTATTACCTGACCCCTTGGTGCATTGCACTGGTGTCTCTGACTCCTGTGGGTCAGCTGCCAATTACACCGAGACTACTCCAGGAGGTAGCAGCATCGAGGGAGGCGCTAAGGAGGCTTGTCCACGTTGAGGCCTTGTATTGGATGCCCCCCACCCTATGTTTTGATCCGCTCAACGGGGGGATGCAGCAGCGGCCGTGCGGGGATCAGGGTAAGTAGTGCGCAGGCATTAGGGGGGACATTATAGGGGTTGGATAACCCCTTTAAGTTTCACCCAAAGCCAAAGTGGTTAGTTGGCACAGTTCGTCCACGCCTGTCCCGATAACACAACTCCTCCAACAACTTGTCATAGACCTCTATTGAATATATACGTCCTTAGCGTATACCTTGAAGAGAAGCCGGGATTCTATCAAGCTTGTATGACAGTTTTCCGGTGTACAAAAGTTGCAACTTCTTGTGTAAGCCCTGTTCCGTGCAAAAAGTTTCCACAGTGCCCTCTGGAGGACCCACACCCAGGGCTGACGTGTTGTGCATGTCCGTCCTGCGGTGTCTAGTAATGTAGATCAGCCCTCTTCCAGTGACTGGCATTTATGTACAGTGCCAGATATACTTGTGTGGGTAGGACTGGCACTGTGCAGGTCTGGTACTGCATGCCCTTCTTTCTGTTACAGGTGGGGGGTAGTGATGGTCAGACCCTCACCAATCGCACATTGCTAGCTTATCTTAAAACATAAAAACTTGATGTAAACAATAGCTCTCTTTCTGATGATGCACTGAGATTTCCTTTAAGACAGCAGTTGTTTTTCAGATAAGCGGCATCAAAGATGACAGGCAGCTGCTTATCACCCCCTGTCTAGGGCGATAAACATGCTAGTCTGCAGGCTTATATTATCTAGAATGTATGAAATGTCTGACAAAAGTGACATAAAGTGAATCGACATTAAAACACTGCTGCGCAATAAAAAAATCTGCCTAAAAGAAAAGAAGATATAAGTTGCGGGAAACAAAATATGGAACGCTTCACGAATTTGCGTGTCATCCTTGCGCAGGGGCCATGCTAATCTTCTCTGTATCGTTCCAATTTTAGTATATGTGCTGCCGAAGCGAGCACAAACCTGAAGGTGGCGCACTACCTATATATAGTCCCTCACAGTGTATAATTTTAAATTAGGGCGACAAGGTAATGTTTTCCTCTGTTAATCTCTACGGGATTTCTTGTTTATTACACTGTGCGAAATGTTTTATGTAATTCACTTTTACTACGGTACTAAAGATGCCATACGTTCCGTGTGCTGTCTTTCCTGCAATGCATCATGGGAACTAGTGATATGCAAAATTCTCTGAGGTCATCGGGAAGCGACGCCGCTCAGCCTCAGGCTGCTGGTTGGTACGTTACATCACAAAAATTATAATAGCAGGCGATCAAAAAGTCATATGCCCACCAAAATAGTGCCAATAAAACCGTCCTCTCATCCCGCAAAAAATGAGCCCCTACCTAGGATAATCGGCTAAAAACAAAAAAAAAAAAATGACTCTTAGACTATGGAGATACTAAAATATTTTTTTTTTGTTTATAAAAAGATAATATAGTGTAAAACATAAATAAATAAATAAAAAAGTAGACATATTAGGTATTGCCGTGTCCGTAAGAATCTGCTCTATAAAAATACCCCCACCCTAACCCCTCAGATGAACACGGTAAAAAAAAAAAAAACTGTGACAAAAAAACTATTTTTGCGCAAATTTTCCATTTTAATCCGTTTTTTACCAATAACAAAGTAAGGATTAACAGCCAAACAATACTTAATATTTATTACCCTCATACTGCAGTTTACAGAAACACCCCATATGTGGTCGTAAACTGCTGTATGACCAAACGGCAGGGTGCAGAAGGAAAGGAACGCCGTATGGTTTCTGGAAGGGAGATTTTGATGGCCTTTTTTTTTGGCACCATGTCCCATTTGAAGCCCCCCTGATGCACCCCTAGATTAAAAACTCCATAAAAGCGACCCCATCTAAGAAACTACACCCCTCAAGGTATCCAAAACTTATTTCACAAACGTCGTTAACCCTTTAGGTGTTCCACAAGAGTTATTGGCAAATGGAGATAAAATTTCAGAGTTTCTATTTCTGGTAACCTTGCCTCACAAAAATTTAATATAGATAAACCAAAAATCATATGTAGCCTAAAAATAGTCCCAACAAAACTGCCACCGAATCCCGTAGTTTCCAAAATGGGGTCACTTTTATGGAGTTTCTACTCTAGGGGTGCATCAGGGCGGCTTCAAATGGGACATGGTGTAAATAAACCAGTCCAGCAAAATCTGCCTTCCAAAAACCACACGGAGCACCTTTCCCCCTACGCCCCAACTGTGTGCCCGTACAGTAGTTTACGGCCACATATGGGGTGTTTCTGCAAACTACAGAATCGGGGCAATAAATATAGCATTTTTTTTGGCTTTTTGGCTGTTAACCCTTCCTTTGTTACTGGAAAAAAATGATTAAAATGGAAAATTTGCCCAAAAATTTAAATTCTCAAATTTCATCCCCATTTGCCAATAACTCTTGTGCAACACCTAAAGGGTTAACAAAGTTTGTAAAATCAGTTTTGAATACCTTAAGGGGTATAGTTTCTTAGATGGGGTCACTTTTATAGAGTTTCTACTCTAGGGGTGCATCAGGGGGGCTTCAAATGGGAAATGGTGTAAATAAACCAGTCCAGCAAAATCTGCCTTCCAAAAACCATACGACGCACCTTTCCCTCTACGCCCTACTGTGTTGCTGTACAGTAGTTTACGGCCACATATGGGGTGTTTCTGCAAACTACAGAATCGGGGCAATAAATATACCATTTTGTTTGGCTGTTAACCCTTGCTTTGTTACTGGAAAAAATGAATTAAAATGGAAAATTTACCAAAAAATCGAAATTTTATCTCCATTTGCCATTAACTCTTGTGGAACACCTAGAGGGTTAACAACGTTTTTAAAATCAGTTTTGAATACCTTGAGGGGTGTAGTTTCTAGAATGGGTGATTTCTATTATATAAGCCTCACAAAGTGACTTCAGACCTAAACTGGTCCCTAAAAATTGGGTTTTTGAAAATTTCTGAAAAATTTAAAGATTTGCTTCTAAACTTCTAAGCCTTGTAACATCCCCAAAAAATAAAATATCATTCCCAAAATGATCCAAACATGAAGTAGACATATGGGGAATGTAAAGTAATAACTGTTTTTGGAGGTATTACTATGTATTATAGAAGTAGAGAAATTGAAACTTGGAAATTTGCAATTTTTTACAAATTTTTGGTAAATTTGGTATTTTTTTATAAATAAAAATTTTGGGACTTCGTTTTACCAGTCTCATACAATATGTGACGAAAAAAACAATCTCAGAATGGCCTGGATAAGTCAAAGCGTTTTAAAGTTATCACCACTTAAAGTGACACTAGTCATATTTGCAAAAAATGGCCTGGTCCTTAAGGTGAAATAAGGCTGTGTCCTAAGGAGTTAAGTTTCCTAGACTCTGGCATAAGGTGTTATTTTCTGTCTGATAACCTAGCTGCCAGCCCTTACCTTGGACTTCATTCTTCGATATGTGTGTATGCAGTCAGCCCCGACCTCGGCCTGTCTCCTGATTATTACCTGACCCCTTGGTGCATTGCACTGGTGTCTCTGACTCCTGTGGGTCAGCTGCCAATTACACCGAGACTACTCCAGGAGGTAGCAGCATCGAGGGAGGCGCTAAGGAGGCTTGTCCACGTTGAGGCCTTGTATTGGATGCCCCCCACCCTATGTTTTGATCCGCTCAACGGGGGGATGCAGCAGCGGCCGTGCGGGGATCAGGGTAAGTAGTGCGCAGGCATTAGGGGGGACATTATAGGGGTTGGATAACCCCTTTAAGTTTCACCCAAAGCCAAAGTGGTTAGTTGGCACAGTTCGTCCACGCCTGTCCCGATAACACAACTCCTCCAACAACTTGTCATAGACCTCTATTGAATATATACGTCCTTAGCGTATACCTTGAAGAGAAGCCGGGATTCTATCAAGCTTGTATGACAGTTTTCCGGTGTACAAAAGTTGCAACTTCTTGTGTAAGCCCTGTTCCGTGCAAAAAGTTTCCACAGTGCCCTCTGGAGGACCCACACCCAGGGCTGACGTGTTGTGCATGTCCGTCCTGCGGTGTCTAGTAATGTAGATCAGCCCTCTTCCAGTGACTGGCATTTATGTACAGTGCCAGATATACTTGTGTGGGTAGGACTGGCACTGTGCAGGTCTGGTACTGCATGCCCTTCTTTCTGTTACAGGTGGGGGGTAGTGATGGTCAGACCCTCACCAATCGCACATTGCTAGCTTATCTTAAAACATAAAAACTTGATGTAAACAATAGCTCTCTTTCTGATGATGCACTGAGATTTCCTTTAAGACAGCAGTTGTTTTTCAGATAAGCGGCATCAAAGATGACAGGCAGCTGCTTATCACCCCCTGTCTAGGGCGATAAACATGCTAGTCTGCAGGCTTATATTATCTAGAATGTATGAAATGTCTGACAAAAGTGACATAAAGTGAATCGACATTAAAACACTGCTGCGCAATAAAAAAATCTGCCTAAAAGAAAAGAAGATATAAGTTGCGGGAAACAAAATATGGAACGCTTCACGAATTTGCGTGTCATCCTTGCGCAGGGGCCATGCTAATCTTCTCTGTATCGTTCCAATTTTAGTATATGTGCTGCCGAAGCGAGCACAAACCTGAAGGTGGCGCACTACCTATATATAGTCCCTCACAGTGTATAATTTTAAATTAGGGCGACAAGGTAATGTTTTCCTCTGTTAATCTCTACGGGATTTCTTGTTTATTACACTGTGCGAAATGTTTTATGTAATTCACTTTTACTACGGTACTAAAGATGCCATACGTTCCGTGTGCTGTCTTTCCTGCAATGCATCATGGGAACTAGTGATATGCAAAATTCTCTGAGGTCATCGGGAAGCGACGCCGCTCAGCCTCAGGCTGCTGGTTGGTACGTTACATCACAAAAATTATAATAGCAGGCGATCAAAAAGTCATATGCCCACCAAAATAGTGCCAATAAAACCGTCCTCTCATCCCGCAAAAAATGAGCCCCTACCTAGGATAATCGGCTAAAAACAAAAAAAAAAAAATGACTCTTAGACTATGGAGATACTAAAATATTTTTTTTTTGTTTATAAAAAGATAATATAGTGTAAAACATAAATAAATAAATAAATAAAAAAGTAGACATATTAGGTATTGCCGTGTCCGTAAGAATCTGCTCTATAAAAATACCCCCACCCTAACCCCTCAGATGAACACGGTAAAAAAAAAAAAAACTGTGACAAAAAAACTATTTTTGCGCAAATTTTCCATTTTAATCCGTTTTTTACCAATAACAAAGTAAGGATTAACAGCCAAACAATACTTAATATTTATTACCCTCATACTGCAGTTTACAGAAACACCCCATATGTGGTCGTAAACTGCTGTATGACCAAACGGCAGGGTGCAGAAGGAAAGGAACGCCGTATGGTTTCTGGAAGGGAGATTTTGATGGCCTTTTTTTTTGGCACCATGTCCCATTTGAAGCCCCCCTGATGCACCCCTAGATTAAAAACTCCATAAAAGCGACCCCATCTAAGAAACTACACCCCTCAAGGTATCCAAAACTTATTTCACAAACGTCGTTAACCCTTTAGGTGTTCCACAAGAGTTATTGGCAAATGGAGATAAAATTTCAGAGTTTCTATTTCTGGTAACCTTGCCTCACAAAAATTTAATATAGATAAACCAAAAATCATATGTAGCCTAAAAATAGTCCCAACAAAACTGCCACCGAATCCCGTAGTTTCCAAAATGGGGTCACTTTTATGGAGTTTCTACTCTAGGGGTGCATCAGGGCGGCTTCAAATGGGACATGGTGTAAATAAACCAGTCCAGCAAAATCTGCCTTCCAAAAACCACACGGAGCACCTTTCCCCCTACGCCCCAACTGTGTGCCCGTACAGTAGTTTACGGCCACATATGGGGTGTTTCTGCAAACTACAGAATCGGGGCAATAAATATAGCATTTTTTTTGGCTGTTAACCCTTCCTTTGTTACTGGAAAAAATTGATTAAAATGGAAAATTTGCCCAAAAATTTAAATTCTCAAATTTCATCCCCATTTGCCAATAACTCTTGTGCAACACCTAAAGGGTTAACAAAGTTTGTAAAATCAGTTTTGAATACCTTAAGGGGTATAGTTTCTTAGATGGGGTCACTTTTATAGAGTTTCTACTCTAGGGGTGCATCAGGGGGGCTTCAAATGGGAAATGGTGTAAATAAACCAGTCCAGCAAAATCTGCCTTCCAAAAACCATACGACGCACCTTTCCCTCTACGCCCTACTGTGTTGCTGTACAGTAGTTTACGGCCACATATGGGGTGTTTCTGCAAACTACAGAATCGGGGCAATAAATATACCATTTTGTTTGGCTGTTAACCCTTGCTTTGTTACTGGAAAAAATGAATTAAAATGGAAAATTTACCAAAAAATCAAAATTTTATCTCCATTTGCCATTAACTCTTGTGGAACACCTAGAGGGTTAACAACGTTTTTAAAATCAGTTTTGAATACCTTGAGGGGTGTAGTTTCTAGAATGGGTGATTTCTATTATATAAGCCTCACAAAGTGACTTCAGACCTAAACTGGTCCCTAAAAATTGGGTTTTTGAAAATTTCTGAAAAATTTAAAGATTTGCTTCTAAACTTCTAAGCCTTGTAACATCCCCAAAAAATAAAATATCATTCCCAAAATGATCCAAACATGAAGTAGACATATGGGGAATGTAAAGTAATAACTGTTTTTGGAGGTATTACTATGTATTATAGAAGTAGAGAAATTGAAACTTGGAAATTTGCAATTTTTTACAAATTTTTGGTAAATTTGGTATTTTTTTATAAATAAAAATTTTGGGACTTCGTTTTACCAGTCTCATACAATATGTGACGAAAAAAACAATCTCAGAATGGCCTGGATAAGTCAAAGCGTTTTAAAGTTATCACCACTTAAAGTGACACTAGTCATATTTGCAAAAAATGGCCTGGTCCTTAAGGTGAAATAAGGCTGTGTCCTAAGGAGTTAAGTTTCCTAGACTCTGGCATAAGGTGTTATTTTCTGTCTGATAACCTAGCTGCCAGCCCTTACCTTGGACTTCATTCTTCGATATGTGTGTATGCAGTCAGCCCCGACCTCGGCCTGTCTCCTGATTATTACCTGACCCCTTGGTGCATTGCACTGGTGTCTCTGACTCCTGTGGGTCAGCTGCCAATTACACCGAGACTACTCCAGGAGGTAGCAGCATCGAGGGAGGCGCTAAGGAGGCTTGTCCACGTTGAGGCCTTGTATTGGATGCCCCCCACCCTATGTTTTGATCCGCTCAACGGGGGGATGCAGCAGCGGCCGTGCGGGGATCAGGGTAAGTAGTGCGCAGGCATTAGGGGGGACATTATAGGGGTTGGATAACCCCTTTAAGTTTCACCCAAAGCCAAAGTGGTTAGTTGGCACAGTTCGTCCACGCCTGTCCCGATAACACAACTCCTCCAACAACTTGTCATAGACCTCTATTGAATATATACGTCCTTAGCGTATACCTTGAAGAGAAGCCGGGATTCTATCAAGCTTGTATGACAGTTTTCCGGTGTACAAAAGTTGCAACTTCTTGTGTAAGCCCTGTTCCGTGCAAAAAGTTTCCACAGTGCCCTCTGGAGGACCCACACCCAGGGCTGACGTGTTGTGCATGTCCGTCCTGCGGTGTCTAGTAATGTAGATCAGCCCTCTTCCAGTGACTGGCATTTATGTACAGTGCCAGATATACTTGTGTGGGTAGGACTGGCACTGTGCAGGTCTGGTACTGCATGCCCTTCTTTCTGTTACAGGTGGGGGGTAGTGATGGTCAGACCCTCACCAATCGCACATTGCTAGCTTATCTTAAAACATAAAAACTTGATGTAAACAATAGCTCTCTTTCTGATGATGCACTGAGATTTCCTTTAAGACAGCAGTTGTTTTTCAGATAAGCGGCATCAAAGATGACAGGCAGCTGCTTATCACCCCCTGTCTAGGGCGATAAACATGCTAGTCTGCAGGCTTATATTATCTAGAATGTATGAAATGTCTGACAAAAGTGACATAAAGTGAATCGACATTAAAACACTGCTGCGCAATAAAAAAATCTGCCTAAAAGAAAAGAAGATATAAGTTGCGGGAAACAAAATATGGAACGCTTCACGAATTTGCGTGTCATCCTTGCGCAGGGGCCATGCTAATCTTCTCTGTATCGTTCCAATTTTAGTATATGTGCTGCCGAAGCGAGCACAAACCTGAAGGTGGCGCACTACCTATATATAGTCCCTCACAGTGTATAATTTTAAATTAGGGCGACAAGGTAATGTTTTCCTCTGTTAATCTCTACGGGATTTCTTGTTTATTACACTGTGCGAAATGTTTTATGTAATTCACTTTTACTACGGTACTAAAGATGCCATACGTTCCGTGTGCTGTCTTTCCTGCAATGCATCATGGGAACTAGTGATATGCAAAATTCTCTGAGGTCATCGGGAAGCGACGCCGCTCAGCCTCAGGCTGCTGGTTGGTACGTTACATCACAAAAATTATAATAGCAGGCGATCAAAAAGTCATATGCCCACCAAAATAGTGCCAATAAAACCGTCCTCTCATCCCGCAAAAAATGAGCCCCTACCTAGGATAATCGGCTAAAAAAAAAAAAAAAAAAATGACTCTTAGACTATGGAGATACTAAAATATTTTTTTTTTGTTTATAAAAAGATAATATAGTGTAAAACATAAATAAATAAATAAAAAAGTAGACATATTAGGTATTGCCGTGTCCGTAAGAATCTGCTCTATAAAAATACCCCCACCCTAACCCCTCAGATGAACACGGTAAAAAAAAAAAAAAACTGTGACAAAAAAACTATTTTTGCGCAAATTTTCCATTTTAATCCGTTTTTTACCAATAACAAAGTAAGGATTAACAGCCAAACAATACTTAATATTTATTACCCTCATACTGCAGTTTACAGAAACACCCCATATGTGGTCGTAAACTGCTGTATGACCAAACGGCAGGGTGCAGAAGGAAAGGAACGCCGTATGGTTTCTGGAAGGGAGATTTTGATGGCCTTTTTTTTTGGCACCATGTCCCATTTGAAGCCCCCCTGATGCACCCCTAGATTAAAAACTCCATAAAAGCGACCCCATCTAAGAAACTACACCCCTCAAGGTATCCAAAACTTATTTCACAAACGTCGTTAACCCTTTAGGTGTTCCACAAGAGTTATTGGCAAATGGAGATAAAATTTCAGAGTTTCTATTTCTGGTAACCTTGCCTCACAAAAATTTAATATAGATAAACCAAAAATCATATGTAGCCTAAAAATAGTCCCAACAAAACTGCCACCGAATCCCGTAGTTTCCAAAATGGGGTCACTTTTATGGAGTTTCTACTCTAGGGGTGCATCAGGGCGGCTTCAAATGGGACATGGTGTAAATAAACCAGTCCAGCAAAATCTGCCTTCCAAAAACCACACGGAGCACCTTTCCCCCTACGCCCCAACTGTGTGCCCGTACAGTAGTTTACGGCCACATATGGGGTGTTTCTGCAAACTACAGAATCGGGGCAATAAATATAGCATTTTTTTTGGCTTTTTGGCTGTTAACCCTTCCTTTGTTACTGGAAAAAATTGATTAAAATGGAAAATTTGCCCAAAAATTTAAATTCTCAAATTTCATCCCCATTTGCCAATAACTCTTGTGCAACACCTAAAGGGTTAACAAAGTTTGTAAAATCAGTTTTGAATACCTTAAGGGGTATAGTTTCTTAGATGGGGTCACTTTTATAGAGTTTCTACTCTAGGGGTGCATCAGGGGGGCTTCAAATGGGAAATGGTGTAAATAAACCAGTCCAGCAAAATCTGCCTTCCAAAAACCATACGACGCACCTTTCCCTCTACGCCCTACTGTGTTGCTGTACAGTAGTTTACGGCCACATATGGGGTGTTTCTGCAAACTACAGAATCGGGGCAATAAATATAGCATTTTTTTTGGCTTTTTGGCTGTTAACCCTTGCTTTGTTACTGGAAAAAATGAATTAAAATGGAAAATTTACCAAAAAATCGAAATTTTATCTCCATTTGCCATTAACTCTTGTGGAACACCTAGAGGGTTAACAACGTTTTTAAAATCAGTTTTGAATACCTTGAGGGGTGTAGTTTCTAGAATGGGTGATTTCTATTATATAAGCCTCACAAAGTGACTTCAGACCTAAACTGGTCCCTAAAAATTGGGTTTTTGAAAATTTCTGAAAAATTTAAAGATTTGCTTCTAAACTTCTAAGCCTTGTAACATCCCCAAAAAATAAAATATCATTCCCAAAATGATCCAAACATGAAGTAGACATATGGGGAATGTAAAGTAATAACTGTTTTTGGAGGTATTACTATGTATTATAGAAGTAGAGAAATTGAAACTTGGAAATTTGCAATTTTTTACAAATTTTTGGTAAATTTGGTATTTTTTTATAAATAAAAATTTTGGGACTTCGTTTTACCAGTCTCATACAATATGTGACAAAAAAAACAATCTCAGAATGGCCTGGATAAGTCAAAGCGTTTTAAAGTTATCACCACTTAAAGTGACACTAGTCATATTTGCAAAAAATGGCTTGGTCCTTAAGGTGAAATAAGGCTGTGTCCTAAGGAGTTAAGTTTCCTAGACTCTGGCATAAGGTGTTATTTTATGTCTGATAACCTAGCTGCCAGCCCTTACCTTGGACTTCATTCTTCGATATGTGTGTATGCAGTCAGCCCCGACCTCGGCCTGTCTCCTGATTATTACCTGACCCCTTGGTGCATTGCACTGGTGTCTCTGACTCCTGTGGGTCAGCTGCCAATTACACCGAGACTACTCCAGGAGGTAGCAGCATCGAGGGAGGCGCTAAGGAGGCTTGTCCACGTTGAGGCCTTGTATTGGATGCCCCCCACCCTATGTTTTGATCCGCTCAACGGGGGGATGCAGCAGCGGCCGTGCGGGGATCAGGGTAAGTAGTGCGCAGGCATTAGGGGGGACATTATAGGGGTTGGATAACCCCTTTAAGTTTCACCCAAAGCCAAAGTGGTTAGTTGGCACAGTTCGTCCACGCCTGTCCCGATAACACAACTCCTCCAACAACTTGTCATAGACCTCTATTGAATATATACGTCCTTAGCGTATACCTTGAAGAGAAGCCGGGATTCTATCAAGCTTGTATGACAGTTTTCCGGTGTACAAAAGTTGCAACTTCTTGTGTAAGCCCTGTTCCGTGCAAAAAGTTTCCACAGTGACCTCTGGAGGACCCACACCCAGGGCTGACGTGTTGTGCATGTCCGTCCTGCGGTGTCTTGTAATGCAGATCAGCCCTCTTCCAGTGACTGGCATTTATGTACAGTGCCAGATATACTTGTGTGGGTAGGACTGGCACTGTGCAGGTCTGGTACTGCATGCCCTTCTTTCTGTTACAGGTGGGGGGTAGTGATGGTCAGACCCTCACCAATCGCACATTGCTAGCTTATCTTAAAACATAAAAACTTGATGTAAACAATAGCTCTCTTTCTGATGATGCACTGAGATTTCCTTTAAGACAGCAGTTGTTTTTCAGATAAGCGGCATCAAAGATGACAGGCAGCTGCTTATCACCCCCTGTCTAGGGCGATAAACATGCTAGTCTGCAGGCTTATATTATCTAGAATGTATGAAATGTCTGACAAAAGTGACATAAAGTGAATCGACATTAACCCCTTAAGGACCTAGGACGTACCGGTACGCCCTATTTCCCGAGTCCTTAAGGACCTAGGACGTACCGGTACGCCCTATTTCCCGAGTCCTTAAGGACCGAGGACGTACCGGTACGTCCTGACTTAAAATCGGAACTCCGGCGCCGCAGGGGTTAATCGGAACGGGATTTCGGCTGAAATCATTCAGCCGGCATCCCGTAACAATGCAGGGGGGGGTCATTTGACCCCCCCGTATCGGCGATCGCAGAAAACCGCAGGTCAATTCAGACCTGCGGTTTTCTGCGTTTCCGGTCCATTCGGGTGTCCTGTGACCCGATGAACCGGAAAAAGACTGCGATCGGTGGCGTAATTATACACCACCTATCGCAGTCCGAGGATTTGGAGAGGCGGTGCTGGCCCTGGTGCTGAATGCCGCTGTCCAGGGTGCTGATTGGTGCAGGAGAGAGCGGCGCGAGATTCAAACTTCCTGCGCTCCTCTCTCCCCTCCTCTTCCTGTCCAGCACCCTGACCGTGCAGCATCGTCCAGCACCAGCTCCTGTGTCCCCCTAATCGGAATCCATCACCCTCCTGCACCCATCGCCACCCAGGTAGGTTAGGGTCAGTGAGGGAGAGGCACCGTTAGGCAAGGAAAGAAGGGAAAAGTAAGTTAGAAAAAAAAAAAAAAAGTACTTTTATTCCAAACTTCCAAACTTCCATCTAACCCTAACCCAGACCCCTCCTGCCACTTGCCCCCCCACCCACCCCCCACCAGCCACTTCCCCCCCCCCCCACCTGCCACCCACCCCCCACCAGCCCCCCCCACCCCCCACTCACCACCACTTTTTTTTTTCTGCGTGCGCTGACTGGCCGGCACTTTTTAGCGTCCGTCCACTGTTAGCGCATCGCCCGCCCCACCACCCCACCGACCGCTGATCAGCGTTGTACCGCTGATCAGCAAGTTTTAACTTTTTTTTTTTCTAACACTTGCCCATTTTTTTGCCTGGACTTTTTAGTACGCGAACACCCGTTGCCCCCACACACACGCACATATGATAAAGTTTGCCACACACGCACACCTACACGCACACACACCCATGGCCCACCGGATGTTCTCGGCCGAGGAGGCATACGCCCAGATTGCCTCCGACTCTGAGAGCCCCAGTGAGGATGAGGATGACCCCACATTCCTTTTGTCATCCGCATCCTCCTCATCATCATCTGATGACGATGAGCCACCAAGGCGGCGGAGACGCCGCCAGGCGGAGCCAGGGGCCCCACATGCTAGGGATCCTGTGGCCCACCCTAGTACGAGCCGCCCTGGGGTTCGTACTGGTTTCCCGGCCCACCAAATAAGTCCACCGGAGCCCCCTGCCGATGAACTTAGCTGGTGTCCCCCAGTGGACTTTGAGCCTGAGATTCCGGATTTTGCTGGCAATCCTGGAATCCAGATTCCCACAGTGGGGTTTACTGAAATAGACTATTTTAGTTTTTTTTTCAGTAACTCACTGGTGAATTTGATGGTGGAGCAGACGAATCTGTACGCCCAACAGTTCGTCGCTCAAAACCCAGGCTCAGTTTTGGCTAGACCCGGTGGCTGGACGCCGGTCAGTGCAGCCGAAATGAGGACATTTTGGGGCCTCGTGCTGCATATGGGTCTAGTCCAAAAACCCAGTGTCAGGCAATACTGGAGTGGGGACGTCCTATACCAGACCCCACTGTACAGTATGGTCATGATACGTCACCGGTTTGAGGCCATCCGGAAATGTCTGCATTATTCCGATAATGCAGCATGTCCCCCCCGAAGTGATCCTGCCTATGACCGGCTGTATAAGATACGGCCGGTCATCGATCACTTTGGGGCCACATTTCAGCAGGCCTACGTACCTGGAAGGGAGGTCGCGGTTGATGAGTCTCTCGTTGCGTTCAAGGGGAGACTCAGTTTCCGCCAATACATTCCCACAAAGCGGGCGAGGTATGGCGTGAAGCTATACAAAATTTGTGAGAGTGCCTCAGGGTACACTTACAAATTTCGTGTGTACGAGGGGCGAGATTCCCGTATTGAACCCCCAGAATGTCCCCCCACTCTGGGTGTTAGCGGGAAACTCGTGTGGGACCTTATGTACCCACTGCTGGATAATGGTTACCACTTGTACGTGGATAACTTTTATACCAGCATTCCCTTGTTCAGGTCCCTTGCCGCCAGATCCACGTTCGCTTGTGGGACCGTGCGGAAAAATCAACGCGGCCTCCCTGCCTACCCCCTCCAGGTACCTATCCCCAGGGGTGAGACCCGTGCCCTTACCAGTGGAAACCTGTTGCTGGTCAGGTATAAGGACAAGAGGGATGTCCTTATGCTGTCCACAATCCACGGTAACGGCACCACCCCTGTCCCTGTGCGAGGTACCGCGGCAACGGTCCTCAAGCCCGATTGTATCGTCGACTATAATCGGTATATGGGAGGAGTTGATCTCTCTGATCAAGTCCTCACGCCATATAACGCCATGCGCAAAACCTGGGCATGGTACAAAAAAGTTGCGGTCTACTTGGTACAGGTTGCCATGTACAACTCTTTTGTACTATCCCGAAGCGCTGGCAGCACAGGGACATTCCTCCAGTTCTATGAGGCAGTCCTCAAAGACCTGATCTTTTCGGACCGGGAAAGAGCAGGCCGGAGTACCTCGGGAATTGGAGGCGCCCGGATCGTCCCTGGCCAACACTTTCCAGGTGTGGTCCCCCATACTGGAAAGAAGGGACGAACCCAAATAAAGTGCAGAGTGTGTCACAAGAGGGGGATACGGAAGGACACCACTACTCAATGTGACACTTGCCCCGATCATCCGGGCCTCTGCATTATCAATTGCTTCAGGGAGTATCACACTTCCATGGAGTACTAAATTTTTATAATCCTCAACAGTCCACTAGAGAACATAAAACACTATGGCTCTCAGACTTTGGAGACACGGAAACAATTTTTCTTTCCCCAAAAAATATTAGTTTTAGAGCAGGCATCCTCAAACTGCGGCCCTCCAGATGTTGTAAAACTATAACTCCCAGCATGCCCAGACAACCTACAGCCATCAGCAGGGCATGGTGGGAATTGTAGTTTTACAATATCTGGAGGGCCGCAGTTTTAGGATGCCTGCTTAGTGTCTCCAAAGTCTGAGAGCCATACATATTGGGCATCGTCGCGTGCGTAAAAGTCGTCGCTATAAAAATAACTTTTGACCAAACGCCTCGGATGAACGGTGTTAAAAATATAAAATAAAAACTGTGCCAAAACACCAATTTTTGGGCAAAATTTCAATTTGAATCCATTTTGCCGGTAATAAAGCAAGGGTTAACAGCCAAACAAAACTAAATATTTATTGCCCCGATTCTGTAGTTTGCAGAAACACCCCATATGTGGTCGTAAATGGTTATATAGCCGCACGGCAGGGCATAGAACGAAGGGAACTCCATATGGTTTCTGGAAGGCAGATTTTGATGGACAGTTTTTTTTTTGACACCATGTCCCATTAGAAGCCCCCCCTGATGTAGCCTAGACTAGAAACTCCAAAAAAGTGACCCCATCTAAGAAACTACACCCCTCAAGGTATTCAAAAGTTACTTTACAAACTATGTTAACCCTTTAGGTGTTCCACAAAACCAAATAGTGAATGTAGAAACAATTTTAGAATTACATTTTTTTGTTACATTGCCTCAAAAAAGACTAATATAGAGCAACCAAAAATCAAATTTACCCCAAAAATAGTCCCAAAACAACAACCACCTTATCCCGTAGTTTCCTAGATGGGGTCACTTTTATGGAGTTTCTACTCTAGGGGTGCATCAGGGGGCTTGAAAGGGTACATGGTGTCAATAAACCAGTCCAGCAAAATCTGCCTTCCAAAAATGACGTTCCCCTTCTTCTATGTCCTGCCGTTTAGCCAAATAGTAGTTTACGACCACATATGGGGTGTTTTTGCAAACTACAGAATCAGGGCAACCCATTTTGAGTGTTGTTTGGCAGTTAACCCTTGTTTTACTCCTGGAAAAAATTGATTATATTGGAAAATTTTCCAAAAAATAGAAATTTCAAAATTGTTTCTCCATCTGCCATTAACTCTTGTGGAACACCTAAAGGGTTAACAAAGTTTGTAAACCCAGTTTTGAATACCTTGAGGGGTGTACTTTCTTAGATGGAGTCACTTTTTTGAAATTTCTATTCTAGGGGTGCAACAGGGGGCTTCAAATGGGACATGGTATAAACAAAACCAGTCCTGCCAAATCTGCCTTCCAAAACCCATATGGTGTTCCCCTCCTTCTATGTGCTACCGTTCGGCCAAACAGTAGTTTACAACCACATATGGGGTGTTTATGAAAACTACAGAATCAGGGCAACCCATTTTGAGTGTTGTTTGGCAGTTAACCCTTGTTTTACTCCTGGAAAAAATTGATTATATTGGAAAATTTTCCAAAAAATATAAATTTCAAAATTGTTTCTCCATCTGCCATTAACTCTTGTGGAACACCTAAAGGGTTAACAAAGTTTGTAAACCCAGTTTTGAATACCTTGAGGGGTGTACTTTCTTAGATGGAGTCACTTTTTTGAAATTTCTATTCTAGGGGTGCAACAGGGGGCTTCAAATGGGACATGGTATAAACAAAACCAGTCCTGCCAAATCTGCCTTCCAAAACCCATATGGTGTTCCCCTCCTTCTATGTGCTACCGTTCGGCCAAACAGTAGTTTACGACCACATATGGGGTGTTTTTGCAAACTACAGAATCAGGGCAACCCATTTTGAGTGTTGTTTGGCAGTTAACCCTTGTTTTACTCCTGGAAAAAATTGATTATATTGGAAAATTTTCCAAAAAATATAAATTTCAAAATTGTTTCTCCATCTGCCATTAACTCTTGTGGAACACCTAAAGGGTTAACAAAGTTTGTAAACCCAGTTTTGAATACCTTGAGGGGTGTACTTTCTTAGATGGAGTCACTTTTTTGAAATTTCTATTCTAGGGGTGCAACAGGGGGCTTCAAATGGGACATGGTATAAACAAAACCAGTCCTACCAAATCTGCCTTCCAAAACCCATATGGTGTTCCCCTCCTTCTATGTGCTACCGTTCGGCCAAACAGTAGTTTACGACCACATATGGGGTGTTTTTGCAAACTACAGAATCAGGGCAACCCATTTTGAGTGTTGTTTGGCAGTTAACCCTTGTTTTACTCCTGGAAAAAATTGATTATATTGGAAAATTTTCCAAAAAATAGAAATTTCAAAATTGTTTCTCCATCTGCCATTAACTCTTGTGGAACACCTAAAGGGTTAACAAAGTTTGTAAACCCAGTTTTGAATACCTTGAGGGGTGTACTTTCTTAGATGGAGTCACTTTTTTGAAATTTCTATTCTAGGGGTGCAACAGGGGGCTTCAAATGGGACATGGTATAAACAAAACCAGTCCTACCAAATCTGCCTTCCAAAACCCATATGGTGTTCCCCTCCTTCTATGTGCTACCGTTCGGCCAAACAGTAGTTTACGACCACATATGGGGTGTTTTTGCAAACTACAGAATCAGGGCAACCCATTTTGAGTGTTGTTTGGCAGTTAACCCTTGTTTTACTCCTGGAAAAAATTGATTATATTGGAAAATTTTCCAAAAAATAGAAATTTCAAAATTGTTTCTCCATCTGCCATTAACTCTTGTGGAACACCTAAAGGGTTAACAAAGTTTGTAAACCCAGTTTTGAATACCTTGAGGGGTGTACTTTCTTAGATGGAGTCACTTTTTTGAAATTTCTATTCTAGGGGTGCAACAGGGGGCTTCAAATGGGACATGGTATAAACAAAACCAGTCCTGCCAAATCTGCCTTCCAAAACCCATATGGTGTTCCCCTCCTTCTATGTGCTACCGTTCGGCCAAACAGTAGTTTACGACCACATATGGGGTGTTTTTGCAAACTACAGAATCAGGGCAACCCATTTTGAGTGTTGTTTGGCAGTTAACCCTTGTTTTACTCCTGGAAAAAATTGATTATATTGGAAAATTTTCCAAAAAATATAAATTTCAAAATTGTTTCTCCATCTGCCATTAACTCTTGTGGAACACCTAAAGGGTTAACAAAGTTTGAAAAAACAGTTTTGAATACCTTGAGGGGTGTAGTTTCTAGAATGGGGTCATTTTTGGGAGGTTTCTATTATCTAAGCCTCACAATATGACTTCAAACCTGAACTGGTCCATAAAAAGTGGGATTTTGAAGATTTCTGAAAATTTCAAAATTTGCTTCTAAACTTCTAAGCCTTGTAACATCCCCAAAAAATAAAATATCATTCCCAAAACAATTCAAGCATGAAGTAGACATATGGGGAATGTAAAGTCATCACAATTTTTGGGGGTATTACTATGTATTACAGAGGTAGAGAAACTGAAAATTTGAAATTTGCTAATTTTTCAAAATTTACGGTAAAAATTGTATTTTTTTATGCAAAAAAATTAACTTTTTTGACCCAATTTTAGCAGTGTCATGAAGTACAATATGTGACGAAAAAACAATCTCAGAACGGCCTGGGTAAGTCAAAGCGTTTTAAAGTTATGAGCACTTAAAGTGACACTGGTCAGATTTGCAAAAAATGGCCTGGTCCTTAAGGTGAAAATGAGCCTGGTCCTTAAGGTGAAAATGAGCCCGGTCCTTAAGGGGTTAAAACACTGCTGCGCAATAAAAAAATCTGCCTAAAAGAAAAGAAGATATAAGTTGCGGGAAACAAAATATGGAACGCTTCACGAATTTGCGTGTCATCCTTGCGCAGGGGCCATGCTAATCTTCTCTGTATCGTTCCAATTTTAGTATATGTGCTGCCGAAGCGAGCACAAACCTGAAGGTGGCGCACTACCTATATATAGTCCCTCACAGTGTATAATTTTAAATTAGGGCGACAAGGTAATGTTTTCCTCTGTTAATCTCTACGGGATTTCTTGTTTATTACACTGTGCGAAATGTTTTATGTAATTCACTTTTACTACGGTACTAAAGATGCCATACGTTCCGTGTGCTGTCTTTCCTGCAATGCATCATGGGAACTAGTGATATGCAAAATTCTCTGAGGTCATCGGGAAGCGACGCCGCTCAGCCTCAGGCTGCTGGTTGGTACGTTCCGTACCTTCGCGGGGTCGTTATTGTCACGTGATCATTGGTGTCTCTGTTCCAGCCTTCCACCCCGGAGCCCTGGCGGGCAGGCAGCCATCATGGACGTGGCATACATCTGTGAGTGGGACAGAAAACCACGGACCAGCCACTGCCCCTCCATCCCCCTAGTATGTGCCTGGTCTTGCCGCAACCTCATTGCCTTCACCACAGACCAGCGCAATGAAGAGGAGAAAGGTAATTCCCTGACAGGGGTGGATGTGGAGTGAGGCATGCATTTTCCCTGTGTGTCATACATTTATGGTTTAAAGGTAAAATAAAAGTTTCTTCCAGTTTGGATGTTCTATAAAGTGCAGTTATCTGATCCTAGATGGCTGGTTTTGGGGGGAAGGGACTGCTGCCGTTGTTTGCAGGGGCTTGTCTATATGGAAGGGATGTCCCCCAGTTATTGACCAGCCCATAATTTTCTAAAAGGGGTTATCCTGAAACCGGATCAATCTGTGAAAAGGAGTCACTGGGGGAGGGGAGCCACTCTAGGGTCAATTCACATGTCCGTAAGTGTTTTCCAGTCCGCAAATTGCGGATCAGCAAAACACTGATATCGACCGTGGGCCAAACATGGAAATTCACTGTTGTGGACAAGAATAGGACACCTATCTTTTTTGCAGGGCTGCGGAACGGAAGTACTGATGTGGACAACACGCAGTGCGCTGTCGGCATCTTTTGCGGCCTTATTGAAATGAATGGGTCCGTAACGGACCCAGAACTACGGATGTGTGAATGGACCCTTAATTGGCGTCCTACAGGCGTGGAACGTCATCGCAAGCTACCTCCAGCTGCCTCTGGTGCATGCGTACTGACTAGTGTTGAGCGAACTTGTGTTTTAAAGGGGTTCTGCACTTTGTTTTAACTGATGATCTATCCTCTGGATAGATCATCAGCTTCTGATCGGCGGGGGTCCGACACCCGGGACCCCTGCTGATCAGCTGTTTGAGAAGGCAGCAGCGCCGCTGGCTCCTCACTGTTTACCGCAGGCCCAGTGACGTCATGACTAGTGTCACTGGCCTGGGCGGGGCTAAGCTCTGTTTACTTGAATGGAGCTTAGCCCCGCCCACGCTACTTGATACTAGTCGTGACGTCAGTGGGCCGGCAGTAAACAGTGAGAAGGCCCCGCCGCTGCTGCCTTCTCAAACAGCTGATCGGCGGGGGTCCCGGGTGTCGGACCCCCGCCGATCAGAAGCTGATGATCTATCCAGAGGATAGATCATCAGTTTAAAACAAAGTGCAGAACCCCTTTAAGTTCGGAGTCTAAAGTTCGGGTTATGGATTCTAAATTCCGTTATGCTCCGTGGTAGCGGAATCCATAACGCGATTCTTCGATAACCTGAACTTTAGACGCCAAATTTAAAACACAAGTTCGCTCAACACTAGTACTGACCATTACTTCATCTGTGTCGAGTGCTGATGGAGGTGTCTCGTGATGATAGACTTCCTTAAAGGGTTTCTGTCACCAGAATTAACCCTTTTAAACTAGCTGACATTAGCGATGTGCTAATGCAGTGCTCCAGACTAAAAAAAAATACCTAGTAGCCATTGGCTCCTGAAATGAAAAATTTAGGAGCCAAATTACATTTTTAGTCGCCAAATCGAAACAGAATCAAAATTTTGGTATCGTGACAACGCTGCGCCGATCAGATTGGCGTAGGGTTGTTTCGATACCAAAATTTTGATTCGCTTTCGTCACCATAAAAAAGTATTGCGATACTCAATACCACGCAAAAAAAAAAAAGCTGCGTGCATTTCGCATTTTATGAAACGTTCGGCCCATAATAGAACAGTCCTATCCTATTTTTTGGGGTGACAAGGTGACAAAAAAATGGCGAATGCTCACCGCATAGGAGATATTTTTTAATAATTTAATAGTTTGGACTTTTCGGACGCAGCGCTATGTATTATGTTTATTTATTTATTGTTTATATATTTTATATGTAAAATTGGGAAAGGGGGGATTTAAACTTAATAATTTTAGTGTTTTTTTTTTTTTTCTTACTATTAGCCCCCTTAGGGGCTGAAACCCTTGTCCTATTCACCCTTAGGCCCCTTTCACATGGGCGAGATTTCTGCGCGGGTGCAATGCGTGAGGTGAACGCATTGCACCCGCACTGAATCCGGACCCATTCACTTCTATGGGGCTGTGCACATGAGCGGTGATTTTCACGCATCACTTGTGCGTTGTGTGAAAATTGCAGCATGCTCTGTTGTGCGTTTTTCATGCAACGCAGGCCCCATAGAAGTTAATGGGGCTGGTTGAAAATCGCAAGCATCCGTAAGCAAGTGCGGATGCGGTGCGATTTTCACGCACGGTTGCTAGGATGAAAGTCTTTTCACTGTGTTATTTTCCCTTATTACATGGTTATAAGGGAAAATAATAGCATTCTTTAATACAGAATGCGAAGTAGAAGGTCAATATAATAAATATTATATACACCCCAGTATAATAAACATTGGTGGCGCAGTGCGCCCCCCAACACCCCAGTATAATAAACATTGGTGGCGCAGTGCGCCCCCCAACACCCCAGTATAATAAACATTGGTGGCGCAGTGCGCCCCCCAACACCCCAGTATAATAAACATTGGTGGCGCAGTGGGCAGTGCCAATGAGGGTTAAAAAATAAAAATAAAATTAACTCACCTCCTCCAATTGATCGCGTAGCTGCCGGTCTCCTGTTCTTTCTTCGGGACCTGTCAAAGGACCTGTGGTGACATCACTGTGCTCATCACATGGTACATCACATGATCCATCACCACACCATGGTTATTGACCATGTGATGAGCTCAGTGACGTCACCACAGGTCCTGAAGAAAGAACAGGAGATCGGCAGCTTCGCGATCAATTGGAGGATGTGAGTTAATTTTATTTTTAATTTTTTAACCCTCATTGGTACTGCCCACTGCACCACCAATGTTTATTATATTGGGGGGGGGGCGCACTGCGCAACCAATGTTTATTATACTGGGGGTGTTGGTGGGGGGGGCGCACTGCGCCACCAATGTTTATTATAATGGGGTGTTTGGGGGGGGGGGACGGGGCGCACTGCGCCACCAATGAAGATAACTGAGCTGTTAATACAAATACAGGAGGCGGCTGCCGGAATCAAATAGCCGACACCTGACCTCTATGACAGGGAGCTGCGATCCGCTGCAGTTAACCCCTCAGGTGCCGCACCTGAAGGGTTAACTGCCGCTGATCGCAGCTCCCTGTCATAGAGCTCGGGTGCCGGCTATTTGATTCCGGCACCCGCCTCCTGTATTTGTATTAACAGCTCAGTTATCTTCATTGGTGGCGCAGTGGCCACAGCCCCTCCTCCTCCCGTCTCTCTCTTCTTATTGGCGGCGGTAGCACAGGGGGAAGGAGAGACTACTTCTCCACTGCGCTGCTGAAATGAACATCTGCGGCGGGGCAGAGAACTATCATCTCCTGTGCCCGCCGCTGTATTCAACTGCAGAGCTGCGGTGGCTGGTCTAGTCGCAAATGGCGACAAGACTAAAAAGTCTTGTCGCCATTTGTAAATTCTAAGTCGCATTGGTGACCATTTTGGTCGCCATCTGGAGCCCTGTAATGTCAGCTGAACCTAACTAGTCTATTCCTACTGTTATGTATGCCCCCGTTACTGCAGAAATATAACTTTTATAATATGCTAATTAGCCTCTAGGTGCAAGGGGGGTGTTGCCCCTGCTCCCACCTCTGGCCACGCCTTGCTACACTAGATTGACAGGGCCAGGCAGCCTTCACCTCCAACTGCCGGCCCTGTGCGCTGGGGAAATCTCAAGCTTGTCAACCTTTTTCCTCTCCAGCCTTTAGTTTTCACTGCCCCTGCAGGCTGTTCTTCCGTACTTTCCCTGAAATCTGTCAGAAAGCCGCGCTAGCAGCTCCATCTGTAGCTTGTATCTCCAGTTCTCTAGCAGCTCATAACCAGTGAATTGTGATCACACCGCTACTTTCACACTCGCGCTTGGTGCGGATCCGTCATGGATCTGCACAGACAGATTCGTTCAGATAATAAAACGGTATGCATCCGTTCAGAACGGATCCGTTTGTATTATCTGTAACATAGCCAAGACGGATCAGTCTTGAACGCCACTGAAATCCAATGGAGGACGGATCCGTTTTCTATTGTGTCAGTGAAAACGGATCCGTCCCCATTGACTTACATTGTGTGCCAGGAGGGATCTGTTTGCCTCTGCATCGTCAGGCAGACACCAAAACGCTGCAGGCAATGTTTTGGTGTCCGCCTCCAAAGCGGACTGGAGATGGAACGGAGGCAAACTGATGCATTCTGAGCGGATCCTTTTCCATTCAGAATGCATTAGGGCAAAACTGATCTGTTTTGGACCGCTTGTGAGAGCCCTGAATGGATCTCACAAACGGAAAGCCAAAACATGAGTGTGAAAGTAGCCTTAGACTTCACCTTGTATGAGAGTTTATCTGCTGTCGGGGAACTAGAGATCAGAGCTGCAGACTGAACACTCTGGTAGATTTCACTGAAAAGCAGAGAGAACTGAAAGCTGTAGAAAAGAAAACGGTTAAAGACCAATTGGAAAATGATTTTTACCCAAATTAAGTAGAATGCAACAATAAAAAAATAAAAAAAAAGCCCCCAAAGTTGTCCATATCCTTTAAGCTGGCCATAACCGAGTAAGGCTACTTTCCCATTTTTTGTGGATCCATCATTGATCTGCAAAAACGCTTCCGTTACAATAATACAACGGCATGCATCCGTCATGAACGGATCCGGTTGAATTATGTCTTCTATAGCCATGACGGATCCGTCTTGAACACCATTGAAAGTCAATGGGGGACGGATCCGTTTTCTTTTGTCAGAGAAAACGGACTTGTCCCCATTCACTTACATTGTGTGTCGGGATGGACACATTTTGCTTTGCTCCGCACCACATCGCGGACAAAAAAAACACCGCTTGCAGCGTTATTGTGTCCGCGATGGGGAAGCAACGGAACGGAATGCATTTTGGAGCGCTCCGTTTTGTTCAGTTCAGTTTTGTCCACATTGACAGTGAATGGGAACAAAACAGAAGTGTTTTCTTCCGCTATTGAGATCCTATGACGGATCTCAATAGCGGAATTGAAACCGCTAGTGTGAAAGTAGTCTTAACAGTCAAACAATGCTCCTTCATCTGACAGCTATCTCTCCTAATCCTCAAACAAGCATGCCTATGTAGTGAATGGGGAGAGGGTGAAAAGCCGCTACAAGACTTCTCGGGCGTTGAAATCCAACATGCCGTTCCTTATTTTTTTTATGTCAGCCATTCGTGGAGAGTTTGGAGCCACCATACATATTAGATGGTAAACCAGACCCTCAAAAATTGGCGGGTTTGGCTGATACATATCTAGCCAGCTTAAAGGGGTTATCCGAGATTTTCTTTATCGATGAACCTCGCCGATCTGATATTGATGGCCTATCCTGAGGTTAGGTCGTCAATAAAATTCTCTTGGAAAACCCTTTTAAGGGACCTGATTTGTGCCTCCCTAGTGACCAAAACCAGAAGAATCTCATTGTGAGTAGGGGGTTACTGTGCTTGGTTTTGCTCAGGTACTTTAGTTTGCACGTCAGTCTTTGGAGCAAAATAAAGCAAGAAGTGATCCGTAAGGAAGATGGTCACAAATCTCCAACACTGTAAATGTATATTTAGTTGTCTTTTTTTCCATTGAAGATCTTACCCACATGATTCACATCCTGGATACAGAACACCCTTGGGACGTCTACTCCATTAATTCGGGCCACCAGGAAGTCATCACTAGCTTGGAGTGGGACCAGTCTGGTAAGGGATGACAAGATTTTGGTAACTTCAGTAGCTTTCAGTAACAATACTTGACTTGGTAAATGTATTAATTAGGGCTGCAACAAGTACTAGATTATATTGAGTAATTTGACACAAAAAAATCTTCGTTTGTGTCACGTGACAACGGAGCGGGAGTGAAGTGCTTGCTATTACTCCCGCTCCCTGGTCTCCGGCTGGCCCGCAATGCGCTCAGAATACTCCCCTTTCCCGCAGGGGCCTCCGGACACTCCCACAGCACGTCCATGGTCCCGCGCTGTACTGACCTTCTGACGTACGCCGTGACATCAGGCCCAGAGCAGCGCGGAACGATGGAGTGTCGGCGGCGCCCCTGCTGGAAACGTAAGTCTGACAGCCACTTCCCACGCAGTAATTATCACAGCTAATTACAGACTGTGCGACTGGATGGGGAGCTGAATTTTCATCACGTATCAGGCCTCTTTAATTGCTCTCAGGAGGTCAAGTGTGTGAACGGCATCCAAACCCCAATAAGACAGGCCGGTGATTGCACACAGGCTGAATAAAGGAAGATGGTAGAACAGCCAAGACAGACACTAGCACCCACTCCTCTGCTGTAACACTGCGCTTTATATATTACCCCAACATTTACTGCTGTACCTCCGCAAATACAGCTTAGGGTGCCGGAGAGGGGAGAAGTCCCGTGCACAGAGGGCAGAATGCCTGCTGAAGACATAGAGTAATACATGCCTCCTGTAACCTGCAGAAGGCATTATATCACCCCTATAGAGTAATACATACCTCCTGTAACCTGCAGGAGACATTATATCACCCCTATAGAGTAATACATACCTCCTGTAACCTGCAGAAGATATTATATCACCCCATATAGAGTAATATATACCTCCTGTAACCTGCAGAAGACATATCACCCCTATAGAGTAACATATACCTCCTGTAACCTGCAGGAGACATATCACCCCTATAGAGTAACATATACCTACTGTAACCTGCAGGAGACATTATCACACCATATAGAGTAATACATACCTCCTGTAACCTGCTGAAGGCATTAGATCACCCCATATAGAGTAATATATACCTCCTGTAACCTGCAGAAGACATTATATCACCCCTATAAAGGAACACATACCTCCTGTAACCTGCAGGAGACATTATATCACCCCTATAGAGTAATACATACCTCCTGTAACCTGCAGGAGACATTATATCACCCCTATAGAGTAATACATACCTCCTGTAACCTGCAGGAGACATTATATAACCCCATATAGAGTAATATATACCTCCTGTAACCTGCAGGAGACATTATATCACCCCATATAGAGTAATATATACCTCCTGTAACCTGCAGGAGACATTATATCACCCCTATAGAGTAATATATACCTACTGTAACCTGCAGGAGACATTATATCACCCCATATAGAGTAATATATACCTCCTGTAACCTGCAGGAGACATTATATCACCCCTATAAAGGAACACATACCTCCTGTAACCTGCAGGAGACATTATATCACCCCTATAGAGTAATACATACCTCCTGTAACCTGCAGGAGACATTATATCACCCCTATAGAGTAATACATACCTCCTGTAACCTGCAGGAGACATTATATCACCCCATATAGAGTAATATATACCTCCTGTAACCTGCAGGAGACATTATATCACCCCTATAGAGTAATATATACCTCCTGTAACCTGCAGGAGACATTATATCACCCCATATAGAGTAATATATACCTCCTGTAACCTGCAGGAGACATTATATCACCCCTATAGAGTAATACATACCTCCTGTAACCTGCAGAAGACATTATATCACCCCTATAGAGTAACAACTGGGGGAGCTGAAGGCACTGGGGGGGGGGGGGTCTAATAAGTTTTTATAAAGGAAAACAGTCTATTAATTTATTTTTTCTTATTAGATTAGTCGATTAATCGTAAAAATAATCGGTAGGATACTCGATTTCTCAAATAATCGTTTACTGCAGCCCTAGTATTAATCTGTAATTAATGGGACTTCTCACTGAAGTTTATGAGATTGTGAGTAGGTTCTATGCCAGAAGCTGGTCTACTGGAGATCACAAGCCAATGGATGCTTGAATAGATGATGTTTTTTTCCTCCTTCATAGGATCCCGCCTTCTTTCAGCTGATGCAGATGGGGTGATAAAATGTTGGGGTATGACTGACCACTTAGCAAATAGCTGGCAGAGCTTAGTGGGAAGTGAAGTTGATGGTGACCCTATTGTCGCACTCTCTTGGCTTCATAATGGGGTGAAATTGGCACTTCACGTGGAGAAGGTCAGTAATATAATTGTTTAGAATAGCATTTCTTCTGGGAGCGTAGTATTTCTTATGTCTTAAAAGGGTATTCCAGTAATGTGAGGTTATCCCTTATCCACAAGATAGGAAATAACTATTAGATCAGTAAGGGTCCTACCACCGATCTAATAGTGTGGATACGGGATAACGTCACATTTCTGGAATACCCCTTTAAATTATCATTATTTTGTCTTATTCTCTTTTACCAGTCTGGAGTTTCCAGTTTTGGCGAGAAATTTTCTCGTGTAAAGTTTTCCCCATCCCTCACCTTGTTTGGAGGCAAACCAATGGAAGGCTGGATCGCTGTTACTGTCAGTGGATTGGTGACTGTGTCTTTGCTAAAGCCCAATGGACAAGTGTTGACAGCCACAGAAAGCCTGTGCCGCCTTCGTTGCAGGGTGGCACTGGCTGACATTGCCTTCACAGGAGGTGGGAACATTGTAGTAGCCACATGCGATGGAAGCAGCACGTCCCCAATACAGTTCTATAAAGTCTGTGTGTCTGTTGTGAGTGAAAAGTGTAAAATCGACACCGAGATCCTTCCGTCCCTCTTCATGCGCTGCACCACAGATCCTGCACGCAAGGACAAGTTTCCCGCAGTGACACATCTCAAGTTCCTTGCTCGAGATATGTCTGAGCAGGTAAATGCAAAGTGTAGAAGGCTATGTACATACAAGTTGTTGTTTTCCTTCTAAAACTGAAGAAGCACAAAGGGAAACCAGTCAGACCATTTCCTTCATTTTATACTGGACTGGAGCTGATTGACCTCTACCTGTAACTGCTTCAGTAATCCACAAAGATGGCCTTACACACTCCAGTTCCTGAGTCCCGTGGAGCTCAGTCTGGTTTCCCTTATCTCAGGCACATTAGGGTCTATTCTATAGGAAGCATATTAAAGGGGTTTTCCAAGACTTGTATACTTCTCAGGATAGGTCATCAGTATCTGATTGGTAGGGGTCCGACACCTGGGACCCCTGCCGATCAGCTGTTTGAGAAGGCACCGGCACTCGTAGTAGCTCACCAAGCACATTGTATTGCAGTTTAGTTGGGGCCGATCTGTGCCTAGGCCACGTGACACATGAACGTGACATCACATGGCCTAGGAAAAGTTGAGGGAAGGCCTCAGCGCTCACAGGAACTGGTACCTTCTCAAACAGCTGATCAGGAGGGGTCCCGGGTGTTAGACTCCCACAATCAGTAAAAAACACTTGGAAAACCGCTTTAACCTTAGCATGCTAACATTTTTGCTTAGGTTTCTATATATTTCTGCTCTGTTTCTATGGTACACTGTTTAGAAAGTATAGCTTGTAATGGGTTGTGGTCTTTTAGAGGCAGATTGGTACATGCACTACGGGCTATATGTGTGTGGTGTTGTGTTTTTTCTTTTTTTTTTTTTTATTCTTCTAAATCAATAGGGGACAGTAAAGTTCCAAAATTCACCCATATCCCTTCCCTTCATCCTCTCCCTTTCCCTGGTGGAACTTAATGGGCGCATGTTTTCTTTGTGTGTATTCTGACAGTGCAGTAAAAATGTTGTCTTCTGTTTCGATAGGTGCTCCTTTGTGCCTCTAATCAGTGTTCCAGTGTAGCAGAGTGCTGGTCCCTGAGGAAAGAGGGGCTTCCTCTTAATAATATTTTCCAGCAGTTGTCCCCCGGTGGTAAGTAGTACTTCCATGAACTCTCTGTATAATGCCTTACACTGCATGAAGTATGCGGACATCTGAGCACCCTATCCATGTATCTCTTTGCTCGTATAACAGTTTGCAAGTCTGTCATATTCCGCTATAAAATTTAAAAAGGTTATACGAACTGATAGGTCATGAGTATCTGATCGGTGGGGGCTCCACAGAATATAAATGTCTGGGCCGGGCTCCTCTGTCCAGGGATTATGGAAACGGCCAAGCTCACTCAGCTACACGTTAATAACCCCTGTTCACTTCTTCAGAAGTTATGCAGATAGAGGAGCTTTGCACGAGGTTGGCTGTTTCTGTAATCTTGTCTGCCGCTGACTGCTGAACCCAGGTGGGGTGAGGATAGGGCAGTCTCAGGCCTTGTGGATGTGCCATAAATCGCACATCCAATGTGGGAATACACATCCAAAAAGTCACAAGGAATCCTTTAAGGGGTTGTCTCACTTCAGCAAATGGCATTTATCATGTAGAAAAAGTTAATACAAGGCACCTACTAATGTATTGTGATTGTCCATATTGCTTCCTTTGCTGGCTTCATTAATTTTTCCATAGCATTATACACTGCTTGTATCCACGGGTTACGACCACCCTGTAATCCAGCAGTGGTGGTCGTGCTTACACACTATAGGAAAAAGCATCTCTGGTGGCTGGGACCATAGGAGCGCATAGGCACGCATGCGCAGCAGCTCCTGTCTCAGCCACCCTCTATGTGCACTGCAGCGGTGGCCATGACCCCTGGAAACGAGCAGTGGATAATGTGATGGAAAAATGAATGAAGCCAGCAAAGGAGGCAATATGGACTATCACAATACATTAGTAAGTGCCTTGTATTAACTGCATCTACATGATAAATACCATTTACGGAAGTGAGACAACCCCATTTGGATTCCGCATCAGCTTTTTTTCAGCACGCAAAAACTCCATGTGAACATACCCTTATGCAATCTTCTTTTGTCTTGCAGTAAGTGATAAGCAACCAATGATCCTGAAGTGGCGGATATTGTCTGCTACCAATGAGCTAGAGCGCGTTTCTGCTGTGGCATTGCCCAAGTTACCCATTTCACTTACTAACACGGACATCAAAGTTGCGAATGACACAAAGTTCTATCCTGGTTTAGGTATGATATTCCTAATCGGGTTTCTTATATTGAAGATTTAGTGTGAGTTAGTATGGTATTTGTGGATGTACATCCTTTTCTAATTAGACTTCAATTTCATTTCCAGGTCTTGCCCTTGCATTCCACGATGGCAATGTGCATATTGTGCACAGACTGTCCCTACAGACAATGGCTGTCTTATTTGGTTCCTCTATGCGGCAATCTGAAGAACCCAGCTTAAAACGCCAGCGATCTCCTACCCCATGTGTACACTTTAAGGCTTTACAGATGTCTTGGACCTCTCTCGCTTTAGTTGGCTTGGACACTCAGGGAAAGGTTGGTAGACAGAAAATATGAAACACTAATGCAGTATAAGGCCTCATGCACACGACCGTTGTTCTGGTCCACATCCGAGCCGCAGTTTTTGTGGCTCGGGTGCGGAACCGTTCACTTCAATGGGGCCGCAAAAGATGCGGACAGCACTCCATGTGCAAAAAACGGAACGGCCGTGTGCATGAGGCCTAAGCATGCAACCACACGAGACAACTCTGCTGCTCAATTTTCATCACAGAAATTCAGCAGCGGCTTTCTCTGAAATACACCATCAGAAAAGGGCTGGTAAAAATAAAGTGCCACTGTAGCACTGTGTCCTTATTGAATGATCGATGGCATCGTTTATGCTAGACTGTGGTCTGAACAACAGCTGCATTTATGCTAGACTGAGGACTGACCAGCAGCAATGATTATGCTAGGGCTGGGCGATTTAATCTAAATTAATTTCTTTCATAGCAGTGTGTCATCACAGCCTGTATATAGAAACATAGACTGTGTCGGCAGATAAGAACCATTTGGCCCATCTAGTCTGCCCAATATACTGAATACTATGAATAGTCCCTGGCCCTATCTTATATGAAGGATGGCCTTATGCCTATCCCATGCATGCTTAAACTCCTCCACTGTATTTGCAGCTACCACTTCTGCAGGAAGGCTATTCCATGCATCCACTACTCTCTCAGTAAAGTAATACTTCCCGATATTACTTTTAAACCTTTGCCCCTCTAATTTAAAACTATGTCCTCTTGTAGCAGTTTTTCTTCTTGTAAATCTTCTCTCCTCTTTTACCTTGTTGATTCCCTTTATGTATTTAAAAGTTTCTATCATATCCCCTCTGTCTCGTCTTTCTTCCAAGCTATACATGTTAAGGTCCTTTAAGCTTTCCTGGTAAGTTTTATCCTGCAATCCATGTACTAGTTTAGTAGCTCTTCTCTGAACTCTCTCCAAAGTATCAATATCCTTCTGGAGATATGGTCTCCAGTACTGAGCACAATACTCCAAATGAGGTCTCACTAGTGCTCTGTAGAGCGGCATGAGCAACTCCCTCTTTCTACTGGTAATGCCTCTCCCTATACACCCAAGCATTCTGCTAGCATTTCCTGCTGCTCTATGACATTGTCTGCCTACCTTTTAAAGGGGTTCTCCACTTTCATTTAACTGATGATCTATCCTCTGGATAGATCATCAGCTTCTGATCGGCGGGGGTCCGACACCCGGGACCCCCGCCGATCAGCTGTTTGAGAAGGCAGTAGCGCCGCGGCCTTCTCACTGTTTACCGCCGGCCCACTGACGTCACGACTAGTATCAACTAGCGTGGGCGCGGCTAAGCTCTGTTCACTTGAATGGACATCAGTGGGCAGGCGGCCCGGCGGTAAACAGTGAGAAGGCCGCGCCGCTGCTGGAGCGCCGCTGCCTTCTCAAACAGCTGATCGGCGGGGGTCCCGGGTGTCGGACCCCCGCCGATCAGAAGTTTGTGATCTATCCAGAGGATAGATCATCCGTTAAATGTAAGTGCAGAACCCCTTTAAGTCTTCTGAAATAATGATCCCTAAATCCCTTTCCTCAGATACTGAGGTTAGGACTGTATCACTGATTTTATATTCTGCTCTTGGGTTTTTACGTCCCAGGTGCATTATCTTGCACTTATCAACATTAAATTTTAGTTGCCAGATTTTTGACCATTCCTCTAGTTTTCCTAAATCCTTTTCCATTTGGTGTATCCCTCTAGGAATATCAATATACTCTTCATTCCTAGCAGCCTGAGCCATTAATCCTGGTGTGGGCTGCTGGGACTAAAGAGATCACCCCCCTCCCCTTCCCTCAGGCTGTGCTGATACAGTCCTTCAGATCACTGCTGGAGCTGGGCTCCTGCTATCACAGCCAGGTACGAGATAACTTAGATTCCGGACACTTAAAGGGGTTATCTGGGAATTTGATATTGATCACCTCTTCTCAGGATCATCTCAAATCGTCGAGATCAGATCAGGGGCAGCGACTCCTGATCAACTATTCAAAGAGTACGCAGCACGCCTTGAGCACTTAGGCCTCCTCATAGGCCAGTAAAGTCACCATACATGGGTCTTGTGACCTAGGCGCAGCTCAGTCCCATTCAAGTGAATGGGCCAGAGCTGCAGTACCGAGAACAGCCGCTATACAATGTTGTGCGCTGTGCTTGGTAAGCTGTGAGAAGGCTGCGGCGCTCACTGAAGCTCCAGTGAGCGTAGCAGCCACTTCAAACTGCTGATCGGTGGTGGTCCCAGGGGTAAGTCCCCTGCCAATCTGATACTGATGACCTATCCTGAGGCTAGGCCATCAATATCTAATTCCCAGATAAACCCTTTAACTCCCCAGATGCCACGATTAGTAGCAACCATTGCATCTAGGCAGTTATACAGAGGGTTTTTACGATGTCAGCCCCCTGCGAACACAACCGCAGGGGGCCGATGCATTGCCATGGCAGTCAGGGTCCTACACAAAGGCCCCTAGGCCTGGCCTGACTGTATGAATAATAAACTGTGCAGGCAGAAGCAGCCTAATAGACTGCCTGATAGGCTATAATGGTATGCAAAATATACCACTGCATTATCAAAGCCATGTCCCCTAGTGAGAGTAAAAAAATTAAGGTTAGTAAACTATTTTTTCCATAAAAAGTATTTATTTTGTAAACGTGGTAACAAATGCACACATCTAGGGTCCAACAGAACACATATAATAATATAGATAACACGTTATTCACACCACCCAAGAACAATGAAAAAAACGAAACACAAAAGGTAGCGGAATTGTTCCCAACCGCCCCCCAGTAAGTTCCATGTATGCCAAAATGGCACTAAACCCCCATCTCATCCCACAGAATACCTTCTGACCTTTGGAATGCAAAGACATAAAAATGTTTCATGCAAAAGTCGTGAAAAGCATATAAAAATACTCCTATTTGGTAATCGTACTGACAGATACTAAAGGTAATGTTATGTCACACAGTGAATTTTGTAAATTTAAAGAGGACCTTTGACCAGAATAAAGTATCTAAACTGACTATACAGACGTGTAGAGCGGCGCCCAGGGATCCCCCTGCACTTACTGTTATCCCCGGGCGCCTCTCCGGTTATAGCCTCCGGTATGTTCATAGTTAGGCTCCACCCAGGGGAACCTGCCGGCGTCTCTTTCTCCTATGCTGTAGCGCTGGCCAATCGCAGCGCTCAGCTCATAGCCTGAGCGCTGTGATTGGCCAGCGCTACAGCATAGGAGAAGGAGACCGCGGCAGGTTCCCCTGGGTGGAGCCTAACTATAAACATACCGGAGGCTATAACCGGAGAACGGAGCGGCGCCTGGGGATAACAGTAAGTGCAGGGGGATCCCTGGGCGCCGTTCTACACGTCTGTATAGTCAGTTTAGATACTTTATTCTGGTGAAAGGTCTTCTTTAAAGTGCAAAAATAGCTTTTTTTTTTTTTTTTTTTTTTTTTTTTTTTTTCGGTACTGCACGTCAAAAAATAAAAGTTAATCAATAAGGCCTCTTTCACACTACCGTATGGCTTTTTCAGTGTTTTGCAGTCTGTTTTTCACAGATCCGTTGTGTTTCCGTTTCCATTCCGTTTTTCCATTCCGTTTTTCCGTCAGGCAAATACAGTATACAGTGATTACATAGAAAAAATTGGGCTGGGCATAAAATTTTAAATACACGGTTCTGCAAAAACGGAACGGATGCGGTAGACATACGGATGCATTTCCGTATGTGTTCCTTTTTTTTTTTGAGGACCCATTGACTTGAATGGAGCCACGGAACGTGATTTGCGGGCAATAATAGGACATGTTCTATCTTTCAACGGGATGGAAATACAGAAACGGAATGCATACGGTGTACATTCAGTTTTTTTTTGCGCAATCATTGAAATGAATGGTTCCGTATACGGAACGCAAAAAACGGCCCGTAAACGGGGGAAAAAAAAGAGGCAAAGTATGCAAGAGGCTTAACTTGTATGTACACTAAAATGTCACTGGAAACTGTAATATGACAGAAAAATAAGTTATCGCCAAAAAAATATACAAATTGAGAAAAATTGATGATTGTCCTTAAACTGAAAATAATCAGGATTTTTTATATATATATATTTTTTTTTGCAAAATCGCCCAGCCCTGGGTTATGCCAGACTGTGGACTGACTGGTGGCGACATCCACACTAGTCCATTTGTTTAGCAGTGATATTTTTTGTATAATACAAGGGAATGGGTCTGGTCCAGAGTTTGGGCCTGCAGGACTCTAGTTATGCCATAGAGTTCAGTTTATAGTTCACCTCAAAACTAGTTAGGTGACAATAACTTGACTTCGTATTCAGTGTTTCAGCTTGTCACATTTTATCACCGGATCCAGGCACTTTCTGGCATAAATGCCGGGTTTCGGCTGGACAAATACCTCTGCATGTAGCGCTGTTTTGTCGGATCAGGCTGCTGGATCATCTCTAACGGAGATGTGAACGCAGCCTAAAAGCTTGCCGCAGCTTACTATTAGGGGTGCACCGAAATGAAAATTCTGGTCCGAAACCGAAACCGAAAATTCAGGATGCCCTTGACCGAAAACCGAAACCGAAACCGAAACTGCCTTTTTGCCCAAATACTTTTAAAATACTTTTTTTTTAATGATTTTATTAATAATTCTTTTTCATGAATGAAATTCATCTGTGGGTGGCGCTGTTATGGAGAGGGGGATCTGTGGGTGGCGCTGTTATGGAGAGGGGGATCTGTGGGTGGCTCTGTTATGGAGAGGGGGATCTGTGGGTGGCGCTGTTATGGAGAGGGGGATCTGTGGGTGGCGCCGTTATGGAGAGGGGGATCTGTGGGTGGCGCCGTTATGGAGAGGGGGATCTGTGGGTGGCGCCGTTATGGAGAGGGGGATCTGTGGGTGGCGCCGTTATGGAGAGGGGGATCTGTGGGTGGCGCCGTTATGGAGAGGGGGATCTGTGGGTGGCGCCGTTATGGAGAGGGGGATCTGTGGGTGGCGCTGTTATGGAGAGGGGGATCTGTGGGTGGCGCTGTTATGGAGAGGGGGATCTGTGGGTGGCGCTGTTATGGAGAGGGGGATCTGTGGGTGGCGCTGTTATGGAGAGGGGGATCTGTGGGTGGCGCTGTTATGGAGAGGGGGATCTGTGGGTGGCGCTGTTATGGAGAGGGGGATCTGTGGGTGGCGCTGTTATGGAGAGGGGGATCTGTGGGTGGCGCTGTTATGGAGAGGGGGATCTGTGCACTGTTATGGGCATAACAGTGCACAGATCCCTTTCCCCATAACAGTGCACAGATCCCTTTCCCCATAACAGTGCACAGATCCCCCCTCCCCATAGCAGTGCACAGATCCCCCCTCCCCATAGCAGTGCACAGATCCCCCCCTCCCCATAGCAGTGCACAGATCCCCCCTCCCCATAGCAGTTCCATAGACCGATCCCCCCTACCCATAACAGCCCCGGCCCTGCTGCTCACAGCATCTTTATTTTACCTTACAATCGTGAGGCTCCAGTAACTAACAACTCTGCAGGCAGAGCGGAGGGCGGCGTAACGTCACTTACTCACGTGACGCACCTGCTCCGCCCACTTTATGAATGAAGGAGGCGGAGCAGGCGCGTCACGTGAGTAAGTGACGTTACGCCGGCCTCCGCTCTGCCTGCAGAGTTGTTAGTTACTGGAGCCTCACGATTGTAAGGTAAAATAAAGATGCAGTGACAAAGTAAACCGCCCGCCCGCAGATGGTGGGTGACAAATCCCACACCCCATATTTTCGGCCGATATGTAACAATATCGGCCGAAGTGGATTAGGTGCATTTTCGGCCGATATTTTCGGCTGCCGAAATTTCGGTGCACCCCTACTTACTATCTTTTAGGAGCTCAGAATCTTGGCTTTTAAATAGTTCCAGACTCCTTTCGATTCTAAATGCAATATTCAGGCCACTTTGAAGTCGGGTCCAGAATGAAATTATTTACTTCCTGGTTTTGTGTAAGGGAGAGGTGAGGGGAAACTGCTAGTGACATCAGGAAGAAAGATCATTGCCTGCAACTGTGACCTTGGGGAGGAAGATATGCACTTTTCTTCAGGTTATCACCTCTCCTTACCAGTCATACAGGATATGTGTTCTATGGGTGATGGGTTTTGCTTCTGCTGAGTAAGAGTTTGAACAGTTGCAAATCTAATCGCCCCCTGCACCTATCAGATGGCATTTTGTTGACCTCTATTCCTCCCGCTCCACACCCCCTATTTCACATATTACATGGGCATGCTCACATGCAGAGAAATATGATCACATTTTGGGGAAGAACATGAGGGAGTCTGATTGTTAACTACATTTCTTTTTTGTTATGTGTCTGTAGGATACATATAATTTCTTCAAGTTCATGTTCCCCATTTTATTTTATATTTTTATCATTGACTTGTGTTCTTTGTTTCACAGCTTAGTATGCTGAGGGTCTCACCTTCCATGGGACATGCACTTGATATGACTACGTCACTTCGCCATCTACTCTTCCTTCTCGAGTACTGCATGGTGACAGGCTATGACTGGTGGGACATTCTGCTTCATGTACAGCCAAATATGGTACACAATTTAGTAGAGAAGCTGCATGAGGAGTACACCAAACAGAATGCTGCGCTGCAACAGGTGAGAGCGCGCTCTCTAGGTAGACACTGAATTACGGTTGCACTGGGTATCGAATTATCGATACCCAATTGATACTTTTGTACCAGCATCGATTCAATACCGGCATTTGCCTTTTACCGATACTAGGCTGTGCTACTGCGCAGCCTAGTATCAGAGAACATGGCGTGCGCTGCTCTCAGCACGCTCCATGTTCTCATCAGCAGCACAGGGGAGAAGGAATGAGTCACTCCCTCCCCTCTGTGCCACTTCCACCATTGACAAGAGAGAGGGGAAGAGGAGGGGAGGAGCTGTGGCCACTGAACCACCAATAAAGATAACTAACCCATTAATTCAAATACAGGTGGCGGGTGCCAGTGACAGAATCACATACCCGGCACCCGACCTATATGACAGGGCGCTGCGATCCGTGGCAATTAATACCTCGCTTGTATTTGTATTAAAAGGTTAGTTATCTTCATTGGTGGCGCAGTGCGCCCCACTCCCCAACCCTAGTATTAAAAACATTGGTGCAGTGTGCACCCCAACCCCCCCAGTATTAGTCATTGGTGGCAGTGGCCACAGCAGTGTAATCGCGGGGCTCTGATCGGTTACCATTGCAACCAGGACGCTACTGAAGCCATCCATAGCTGCCATGGTAAGCCCCCTGCTGCTGTGTACACAAAGCCCAGGGCAGCAGGGAGAGTGTGAAGTCCTATTCACCCTAATACAGCTCTATTAGGCCCCTTTCACATGGCCGAGTATTCCGCGCGGATGCGATGCGTGAGTTGAATCCATTGCACCCGCACTGAATACCGACCCATTCATTTCTATGGGGCCGTTCAGATGAGCAGTGATTTTCACGCATCACTTATGCGTTGCGTGAAAATCGCAGCATGCTCTATATTCAGCGTTTTTCACGCAACACAGGCCCCACAGAAGTGAATGGGGTTGCGTGAAAATCGCAAGCATCCGCAAGCAAGTGCGGATGCGGTGCGATTTTTCACGCACGGTTGCTAGGAGACGATCGGGATGGAGACCCGATCATTATTATTTTCCCTTATAACATGGTTATAAGGGAAAATAATAGCATTCTCTATACAGAAAGTAAAATAGCGCTGGAGGGGTTAAAAAAAATAAAAGATAATTGAACTCCCCTTAATCCACTTGCTCGCGTAGCCCGGCATCTCCTTGTGTCTCCTTTGTTGAATAGGACCTGTGGTGAGCATTAAGTACAGTTACAGGACCTTTGACGTCACTCCGGTCATCACATGGTATGTCACATGATCTTTTACCATGGTGATGGATCATGTGATGACCGGAGTGAAGTCATCAAAGGTCCTTTACCCAGGTCCTAAAGAAAGCGCAGCCGGCATCTCCTTCTGTATTCTATCAGGTTTTTTTTAACCCCTCCAGCGCTATTTTAGGGCTCTTTCACACTTGCGTTCTTTTCTTCCGGCATAGAGTTCCGTCGTCGGGGCTCTATGCCGGAAGAATCCTGATCAGGATTATCCCCATGCATTCTGAATGGAGAGAAATCCGTTCAGGATGCCTTCAGTTCCGGAACGGAACGTTTTTTGGCCGGAGAAAATACCGCAGCATGCTGCTCTTTTTGCTCCGGCCAAAAATCCGGAACACTTGCCGCAAGGCCGGATCCGGAATTAATGCCCATTGAAAGGCATTAATCCGGATCCGGCCTTAAGGTAAACGTCGTTTCGGCGCATTGCCGGATCCGATGTTGAGCTTTTTCTGAATGGTTACCATGGCTGCCGGGACGCTAAAGTCCTATCAGCCATGGTAAAGTGTAGTGGGGAGCGGGGGAGCAGTAGACTTACCGTCCGGGCGCTCCAGAGTGACGTCAGGGCGCCCCACGCTCATGGATGACGTGATCGCATGGACACGTCATCCATGCGCATGGGGCGCTCTGACGTCATTCTGGAGCGCCCCGGGAGCCGCACGGACTGTAAGTATACTGCTCCCCCGCTCCCCACTACTACTATGGCAGCCAGGACTTCAAAATGCGTTCAGTGTTACTATGGCACCCAGGACGCTATTAAAGACGGATCCGTCTTCAAATGCTTTCAGTTCACTTGCGTTTTTCCGGATCCGGCGTGTAATTCCGGCAAATGGAGTACAAGCCGGATCCGGACAACGCAAGTGTGAAAGAGGCCTTACTTTGCATTCTGTATTCAGAATGCTATTATTTTCCCTTATAACCATGTTATAAGGGAAAATAATACAATCTACAGAACACCGATCCCAAGCCCGAACTTCTGTGAAGAAGTTCGGGTTTGGGTACCAAACATGCGTGATTTTTCTCACGCGAGTGCAAAACGCATTAGTGTTTTGCACTCGCGCGGGAAAATCGCGTGTGTTCCCGCAACGCACCCGCACATTTTCCCGCAACGCCCGTGTGAAAGAGGCCTTAGGGTGAATAGGACAAGGGATTAAAAGATTCCAGGTTCTAGTCCCTAAGGGGGAAATGGTTATTAAATAAAAAGTAAAAAAAAAACACCAAGTTTAAACACCCCCTTTCTCAATCTTACATATAAAATATATAAACCATAAATAAACAGATTACATATCGCCACGTCCGAAAAGTCCAAACTATTAAAATATTTTAAAAAATCTCCTATGCGGTGAACCACACAATTCTTCTAAAAAATAGGATAGGACTGCTCTATTATGGGCCAGACGTTCCATAAAATGTGGAAGGCACACGGCTTTTTTTTGCCGTTTATTTTTTTTCGTGGTATCGAGTATCGCCATACTTTTTTTTTTTATGGTATTGAAATCAAATAAAAAATTTGGTATCATGACAACTCTAACACTGGATAATGCTGTTCTCATAAATGTGAATCTGTCACTTGAGAGGAGGGGAGCACTCAGCAGGTGCAAGCTTACCTTAGAAATCTCTGAACAGTGCAAAAGGGGCTTTAACCACCCCAGGACCGCCGTACGCAGGATTGCGTCTTTGCGGCGGTCCTGTTGTTCTGGGTGGACGCGCCGGTGCGTCCTCTCGCGAGACGCGAGATTTCCTGTGAACGCGCGCACACAGGCGCGCGCGTTCACAGGATCGGAAGGTAAGGGAGTGGATCTCCAGCCTGCCAGCGGCGATCGTTCGCTGGCAGGTTGGAGATGTGATTTTTTTAACCCCTAACAGGTATATTAGATGCTGTTTTGATAACAGCGTCTAATATACCTGCTACCTGGTCCTCTGGTGGTCCCCTTTGTTTGGATCGACCACCAGAGGACACAGGTAGCTCAGTAATATGTTGCACCAAGCACCACTACACTACACCCCCCCCCCCCCTGTCACTTATTAACCCCTTATTCACCCTTGATCACCCCTGATCACCCCATATAGACTCCCTGATCACCCCCCTGTCATTGATTACCCCCCTGTCATTGATCACCCCCCTGTAAAGCTCCATTCAGATGTCCGCATGATTTTTACGGATCCACTGATAGACTGATCGGATCCGTAAAAATCATACGGACGTCTGAATGCAGCCTTACAGGGGAGTGATCAATGACTGTGGTGATCACCCCATATAGACTCCCTGATCACCCCCCTGTCATTGATTACACCCCTGTCATTGATCAACCTCCTGTAAAGCTCCATTCAGATGTCCGCATGATTTTTACGGATGCACTGATAGATGGATCAGATCCGCAAAACGCATCCGGACGTCTGAATGAAGCCTTACAGGGGCATGATCAATGACTGTGGTGATCACCCCATATAGACTCCCTGATCACCCCCCTGTCATTGATTACACCCCTGTCATTGATCAACCCCCTGTAAAGCTCCATTCAGATGTCCGCATGATTTTTACGGATGCACTGATAGATGGATCAGATCCGCAAAACGCATCCGGACGTCTGAATGAAGCCTTACAGGGGCGTGATCAATGACTATGGTTATCACCCCATATAGACTCCCTGATCACCCCCCTGTCATTGATTACACCCCTGTCATTGATCAACCCCCTGTAAAGCTCCATTCAGATGTCCGCATGATTTTTACGGATGCACTGATAGATGGATCCGATCCGCAAAACGCATCCGGACGTCTGAATGAAGCCTTACAGGGGCATGATCAATGACTGTGGTGATCACCCCATATAGACTCCCTGATCACCCCCCCTGTCATTGATCACCCCCCCTGTCATTGATCACCCCCCCTGTCATTGATCACCCTCTGTAAGGCTCCATTCAGACATTTTTTTGGCCCAAGTTAGCGGAATTTTTTTTTTTTTTCTTACAAAGTCTCATATTCCACTAACTTGTGTCAAAAAATAAAATCTCACATGAACTCACCATACCCCTCACGGAAACAGAATGCGTAAAATTTTTTAGACATTTATATTCCAGACTTCTTCTCACGCTTTAGGGCCCCTAGAATGCCAGGGCAGTATAAATACCCCACATGTGACCCCATTTCGGAAAGAAGACACCCCCAGGTATTCCGTGAGGGGCATATTGAGTCCATGAAAGATTGAAATTTTTGTCCTAAGTTAGCGGAACGGGAGACTTTGTGAGAAAAAAATTAAAAATATCAATTTCCGCTAACTTGTGCCAAAAAAAAAAAAATTCTATGAACTCGCCATGCCTCTCATTGAATACCTTGGGGTGTCTTCTTTCCAAAATGGGGTCACATGTGGGGTATTTATACTGCCCTGGCATTCTAGGGGCCCCAAAGCGTGAGAAGAAGTCTGGTATCCAAATGTCTAAAAATGCCCTCCTAAAAGGAATTTGGGCACCTTTGCGCATCTAGGCTGCAAAAAAGTGTCACACATCTGGTATCTCCGTATTCAGGAGAAGTTGGGGAATGTGTTTTGGGGTGTCATTTTACATATACCCATGCTGGGTGAGAGAAATATCTTGGTCAAATGCCAACTTTGTATAAAAAAATGGGAAAAGTTGTCTTTTGCCAAGATATTTCTCTCACCCAGCATGGGTATATGTAAAATGACACCCCAAAACACATTCCCCAACTTCTCCTGAATACGGCGATACCACATGTGTGACACTTTTTTGCAGCCTAGGTGGGCAAAGGGGCCCATATTCCAAAGAGCACCTTTAGGATTTCACAGGTCATTTACCTACTTACCACACATTAGGGCCCCTGGAAAATGCCAGGGCAGTATAACTACCCCACAAGTGACCCTATTTTGGAAAGAAGACACCCCAAGGTATTCCGTGAGGGGCATGGCGAGTTCCTAGAATTTTTTATTTTTTGTCACAAGTTAGTGGAAAATGATGATTTTTTTTATTATTTTTTTTTTCATACAAAGTCTCATATTCCACTAACTTGTGACAAAAAATAAAAACTTCCATGAACTCACTATGCCCATCAGCGAATACCTTGGGGTCTCTTCTTTCCAAAATGGGGTCACTTGTGGGGTAGTTATACTGCCCTGGCATTCTAGGGGCCCAAATGTGTGGTAAGGAGTTTGAAATCAAATTCTGTAAAAAATGACCTGTGAAATCCGAAAGGTGCTCTTTGGAATATGGGCCCCTTTGCCCACCTAGGCTGCAAAAAAGTGTCACACATCTGGTATTGCCGTACTCAGGAGAAGGTGGGGAATGTGTTTTGGGGTGTCATTTTACATATACCCATGCTGGGTGAGAGAAATATCTTGGCAAAAGACAACTTTTCCCATTTTTTTATACAAAGTTGGCATTTGACCAAGATATTTATCTCACCCAGCATGGGTATATGTAAAAAGACACCCCAAAACACATTCCCCACCTTCTCCTGAGTACGGAGATACCAGATGTGTGACACTTTTTTGCAGCCAAGGTGGTCAAAGGGGCCCACATTCCAAAGAGCACCTTTCGGATTTCACAGGTCATTTTTTACAGAATTTGATTTCAAACTCCTTACCACACATTTGGGCCCCTAGAATGCCAGGGCAGTATAACTACCCCACAAGTGACCCCATTTTGGAAAGAAGAGACCCCAAGGTATTTCGTGATGGGCATAGTGAGTTCATAGAAGTTTTTATTTTTTGTCACAAGTTAGTGGAATATGAGACTTTGTAAGAAAAAAAAAAAAAAAATCATCATTTTCCACTAACTTGTGACAAAAAATAAAAAGTTCTATGAACTCACTATGCCCATCAGCGAATACCTTAGGGTGTGTACTTTCCGAAATGGGGTCATTTGTGGGGTGTTTGTACTGTCTGGGCATTGTAGAACCTCAGGAAACATGACAGGTGCTCAGAAAGTCAGAGCTGCTTCAAAAAGCGGAAATTCACATTTTTGTACCATAGTTTGTAAACGCTATAACTTTTACCCAAACCATTTTTTTTTTTTATCAAAGACATGTAGAACAATAAATTTAGAGCAAAATTTATATATGGATGTCGTTTTTTTTGCAAAATTTTACAACTGAAAGTAAAAAATGTCATTTTTTTGCAAAAAAATCGTTAAATTTCGAATAATAACAAAAAAAGTAAAAATGTCAGCAGCAATGAAATACCACCAAATGAAAGCTCTATTAGTGAGAAGAAAAGGAGGTAAAATTCATTTGGGTGGTAAGTTGCATGACCGAGCAATAAACGGTGAAAGTAGTGTAGGTCAGAAGTGTAAAAAGTGGCCTGGTCTTTCAGGGTGTTTAAGCACTGGGGGCTGAGGTGGTTAAAGGGAATCTGTCAGCAATTTTCTGCTGCCCCATCTGAGCACAGTATAAACTAGTGAGAGGCCCTGACTGAAATGCTGGCTCACTTAATTGTTTTCCTAAAGCCATATTTCAGGATTATGGGCTTTTTTTTTATCTAACTCTGAGAGAGTGTGGTACCTAATGGAAAAATCATCCTTACCTGATGGCCACCACTCTTTCTCCCTGGCAACATCCGGCGATCTTCCAGTCCCTTGCCTGTTTACTTCCTGCCAAGGTATGGACAGGGTCTTGTGCGCCACTGTAGCCAATGACTGACCTCAGTGGTGACTGACTTATCCCGAAGCGGCATGTAACCCAGCAGTAATGTGCCGCGTGGAAACATGTCACCACTGAGGCCAGTTGTTGGCTTGAGCGGCGCACATGACCTCCTCCATACCCCAGCTGTAAGTAAACAGTCCTGGGGCCAGAAGATTGCCGAGCAGAACCAGGAAGCCAGAATAAAGCAGGGGAATATGATATTTTCATTAGGTACCACACACTCTGGAAGCTAGTTAAAAATGCCCCTTTAAAATCCCTATTGAGGAGACCTAGTGAGTCCTGAGCCTGGAGGGTTCTCAATGTAGTGCATGAGCCTGTTATCAGGGATTATAAGAAAATGACTAGGCCAAAACAAGTAAGTGACCCAGCATTTCAATCCAGGTCTCTGTCACCAGTTTATGCTTCCTCAGGTAAAAAAAATAAAGTTCCCCCAGGCAAGACTCCTAAATTATTAGTCATGGGATCCTACTCCCCCCAGTGTTAGTGATCTGGTCCTACCTGCCAGGCTTTGTTTGTGTGGCTACAGCTATGGCGTGCCCTTATACTTCAGGTGCCCACTAAACCACTAAAAAAAAACTCTCGTTAACCCTTTTCAGGTCCTTTCCACCAGGATTTTGTCCATGAAAGCATCACTTTGCAAGCTTTCACCTAGTACAATCACTCGTGTCTGTGACTACCATGCCAAACTGTTCCTCATCTCCATCAGCTGCACCTTGAAATCTTTACTTCGGCCGCCTGTTCTCAACACGCCTGACAAAAGTCCAGGAGACCGTCTCACTGAGATCTGCAATAAGTTTCCTGACCCGGGTGAGGTGACATGGATGCCGTTTCATGTATGAAATCAGTCTTTGTTGTCAAATAACGTAAGTAAATCTTTCTGTCTTTAGATATAGACAAGGTTATGATTAACTTGAAGACAGAGGAATTTGTACTTGACACCCTGACCCTTCAGTCCCTGCAGCAGCTCATCCAATGGATTGGTGATTTTGTGTTGTATCTACTGGCCAGCCTTCCAAATCAGGTAATTCATTATCAAATCTATTCCGTGTATAACTTTAAATTGCGGTAGAACTGAAATTTTACCACGCTTTTTAATCATAGAGCAGAATTTGGGTAATGAAGTTGTGTAGCCATAAGCTCCATAGGCATGGCAGAGCCCAGCAGATGGAGCTTGTAAAAAGGTCCACGGAGTCCCTGTGGCTCTGTACTATGGATCCGTAGACTCGACTTGTCTCCATATATTACCTCTGTGCCATGGCACCTGATGGAGCGTGCAATACTTTGGGAGCTACATACATCAGCAGCACTCATTTCTCACTATGGTGAAGAAATTAAACGCTAAGTTTAATTCAGAATTTGAGAACTTTGCATTATACAGTGACTAAGCTTCACTTGCAAACCAAAAACCCTTTGATGGGCCATAGACAGTTGTTATATTTCTATGGTAATGTGACAGATGGGAGCCTGTTTCTGTACTCTAGGTCAGGAGGCCCTCTTTTATTCCACTATATTTGTCATATGATTGTGACTTGCACTGGTTTGATGTATTCAACAGGGCTCCTCCTTCCGTCCTGGCCACAGCTTTTTGCGTGATGGTGCATCACTGGGTACACTGCGTGAATTGATGGTGATGATAAGAATTTGGGGTCTTCTGAAACTGAGCTGCCTTCCAGTGTACACAGCCACGTCGGATACACAGGATAGCATGTCTTTACTTTTCCGTTTGCTCACTCGACTCTGGATGTGCTGTAAGGATACATTTTTAAAACAAAATCTCTTCTGTGCTTGAACACGTACAAAGGGGGTAATTTACTAATTTGAAATACACCTAAAATAGGTGTATTTCAGGAGCAGATGGCGGCGCAATTAACCGTTGCGCCGCTATCTGTGATTTTTTATATTTTTTTTTTTTACTTTTTTTTTTTCCCCCCGCTCATGCCAGGTCTAAAATTGTGGGCTTTGCGCAGAAGAGGACAGGCTGGCAGGCCCGTCTCATTTACCATTTTCTATGCCTGTTTCAGGTGTAGAAAATGATATAAATGTAAGACAGCTCGAAAGCTGTCTTACATTTAGAACTGGCACTGGATCTACCGCCAGCTATGGGCCTTTATTAAGCGTTTTAGACGCTGGTCTTAGAGGACCTTTCATGGGTCCAGACATTATAAAATAAGTAGCACATTATGTACGGCATAAAGCAGGGATCTAATAGCGGTTACAATTTTTCCTGGGCGCCGCTCCATTTGCCCGCTGTGCCCCTGTTAAATTCTCCCGCCTGGTATGCTAATTAATAGTATCGGAACAGGGAGGAGGAGACGCCAGGGTTTCTCAATGGGCATCTCCTTCTCCCTGGCTGTAGCGCGGTCCAATCACAAAGGAGAGCTCACAGCAGGGAGAAAAAAAAAATCGCCTTCTCCCTGGCTGTGACTCTCTCCTTTCTGATTGGACCTACAGCCAGGAAGAAGGAGATGCCCATTGAGAAACCCTGGCGTCTCCTCCTCCCTGTTCCGTATATAAGGTTATTGGTGCACCGTGGGCAGAGCTGTTTTTATTGGTGCACCAATCTCTTCACCTTAATACTGCCCAGCACTTCTCCCTCTTGTTTGATTGACAGCCCCTGAGATCTCAGAGCTGGTTGAGATGACACAAGGAATGCTAGTTGCACCAAATGGAGTGGCCCACCCGTGGTGCACTGTAAACCTTATTTCTCGCCCATATTCATTGGGGGACACAGAGACCATGGATATAGCTATGTCCTCTAGGAGGCGTTGACACTAGTAAAAGCTGTTAGCTCCTCCCCTGGCAGCTATACCCCCTCCAGCCTGGAGAGAGAGCTTCAGTTTTTTTCTAGTGTCAATAGGAGGCAAGATTTTTTTTATTTTAGTTTATTTTTTTCCTTCCTTTTCAGACGGGGAAAACAGTGGACGCCTCGCCTCCCTGTTCTCCCGGGGTCGAGTTGCGCCAGTGCCGGTCACCCGCACTGCTGCCTCCCCCACAGAAGACAAGGTGGACCAGGGCAGCCTCGCTCCCCTGCTTCCCGCCAGCCAAAGGGTCACCTATCCAAGCCCCCCTTTTTCCAGTGTCCTGCCATTACGGTGCCAGTAGCTGAAGGGGTGACCCTGCTGGACCAGAGGAGGGGTGAAGATGGCGGCAGGAAAGAGAAGAGAGGCGAGTACATGGGACTAGGTGAGTATGTTTGACCCTCTGGGTTCGTCTCCCCCTCCCTCGTGGTGGCAATAGTCTGCGAACAGACAGGGCTTCAGCATAGCCCATCACCTGCAGCCATTCCAGCACCCCTGAAGCATTCCCCTCTGGCATAGGCCGTTTGGTTGATGATTGAGTGGAGGACATAGGGGGTTAATAGTGTGCTGTATGCATTACTGGCGCGAATTAGGACCTGCCGTATTTCCGTATTAACATGCAGGGAGCGGAGCGCAGCTCCTGCTCCCCTACAAGGTGGCATCTACCGCACCCCTCTTGTCATTCTTCTCCACCCCTTCGGGAGCGGACGCCAGGTTAACCCTCCTGGCCCTCCCTCACTCTTGGGGATTATATTTTCAGCGGCAGGAGAGCTCTGCTCTCTCACTCAGGTCCCTCTGCGCTCTACCGTGCGCTAATGCATAGACCCGACCTCCCCCGCTGCATATGCCCTGAAGCCAGCCTGAGGCCATCACCAGCTCCCCTCAAGCCATCAGCACCCCTCTTGTCATTTCCTTCACTCCTCTGGTCCAAGAGGGGACATCGGCACATGGGTTAATACGCCGTCCGGAGCGCACATGCAGGGAGGGGACCGCAGGCCGCTCCCCTCCACCCTCCGGAGTCGTTGGATTTATAAGGGCCGGCGCCGTCCACTATTGCGGCACCTACCTCATTGCCACCCCCTTCGGGAGCGGACGCCGGTCGCGCTGCTCCGGAGGGGGTTAACTGCATACGTTCGGCCGTCACCGCATCGGTGCTCCGGCCGCGATATTCTTTGCATGGCCCGCACTGGCGTCCGCCCGGCCCTTAGGGTGCAACCCCCGTCCGTTCATTCAACTGCTGCTCTGTTCATGTGGCATCCGATGCAGGGCTACCATGAGGAATCGGTGAGACGGGGAACATGCACGGCGGACACACATTGAAGGGAGCGAAGGAGGCTCCTCTATCTGTGATCCGCTGTTGTCAGGGCTCTTAGGGGGTTAATAACTTCCCTGACAGGAGTGGGGGGTGCGCTCTGGCGCTAATCTTTCCCGCTACCCCCCCTCCTCAGAAGGCGCTGGGCCCCGCCCTCTCCAGGACACCTTAACCCTTTCTGGCCAGCCACTGAGGGCCAGCACCAGATTATTCTGAGGATTCTATCTCAGTACAGGTGCTTCCAAGTTATATAGTTAACCCCTTCCTGCCTCTGTCCACTTGATGTTGGGCATCCAAGTTTTTATAAAAAATGCGCATTCATACGGGCCCCCCTCAGCCTCGTCACCGCAAGACCACCCTGTCTGTGTGGTACCAGGCTGGGCCCGTGTCCTATAGCGGACAAAGGAGGACATCTCATAGTTTCCAATCCCCCTCCTGGGTCGTTGGTTGATATTCCTCCACCTGCGCAGATACAGGGAGGACAGCTGAAGTATTCCCAATCCACCCTCTGGGTCGTGTGGTTGATAGTTCTCCAGCGCACTCCAGTACAGGATCTCTGGATTCCCAATCTGTCCTCCGGGGTCGTCTGGTTGATAATCCTCTACCTGCACGATCCAATGGTGGACCTCTGGATTTTCCAAATCACCCTCCCGGGTCGTTTGGTTGATAAGCACCGCCTGCGCACTACAATGGTGGATCTCCGGACTTCCCAATCTCCCTCCGGGGTCGTTTGGTTGGTTAAGCACCGCCTGCGCAATCCGGTGAATGTACCTCTAGAAGTTCCCATTCCATACCAGTTTTGGTTGATAACTCCCACCGGCGAGCCTGCGACTGCCATTGACAAGATTCTGAGAGTTAAGACTGCACACAAGGGCCAGAGCAGGATATTTTCCTCCTCTGTCACCTCCGCACCCCACCCTTCCTCCCTAGGGTCACGCTCAGTCGCACCCTCCTCTTCCTGGAGAGGTTTGGTCCGAGGGGGGGCGGGGGGGAAATCAGTGGTTCGGTCTCTGCCCTGATTCCGGTGCGATCTTCCAAGATGGCGTCCGAGGTAGACGGCAGTACTTGCCGCAGGATCCTCGCAAGGCATTGGCGGCTTCCAGGGTGGCAATTGCACGTCTGCAATTGCTGAAGCATACTGCACCCAGGGCAGGGTTCCGCCCTTCGTTGTCACGGCTCACTCCACCAGAGCGGTGGGCGCTCTTGGGCTCGGAGGATTTATCGTTCGGCTGCGCAGTTGTACAAGGCGGATACTGACCTCCTTACGCAAATTTGCCAGGTGCATACTTATGCTTCGGTGGGCGCTGCCTTGGGCCGCATGGTTTTGCAGGCGGCAGTTCTTATTTGCCTGCAGGGGCGCTTGCTCCATGTGTCTGTGATTTTCCCTCCCTGTGGACTGCTTTCGGACGTCCCATGGTCTCTGTTTCCCCCAATGAATATGGGCGAGAAAACAAGATTTTTGTATAACTTACCAGTAAAATCTCTTTCTCGCTCTTCATTGGGGGGACACAGCCCCCACCCAGTATTGTTGTTCGGCCACAGTTGTGGCTGTTGCTGGTCAGAACCTGGGTTGGTTCTCGGCATTTTTGCTGTTCCACGTTTTTTCGTTGGTTTACTTGCTTCTCCTACTGCTTCTCACAAACTGAAGCTCTCTCTCCAGGCTGGAGGGGGTATAGCTGCCATGGGAGGAGCTAACAGCTTTTACTAGTGTCAACGCCTCCTAGAGGACATGGCTATACCCATGGTCTCTGTGTCCCCCAATGAAGAGCGAGAAAGAGATTTTACTGGAAAGTTATACAAAAATCTTGTTTTGTATTAAAAAGAAACATTTCTCTGAATTAGAGGACTGGATTAAGAAAAAAGTTTCTAGAGGTAAAAAAAAAAATTCCCTCATCAAGCTATTTATTATCTTTTCTCTATTCTGCTTCCCAAAAAACGATCAAAAAGTTGTATGTACCCCAAAATAGTACTGATGATAATGGTAACTCATCCTGCAAAAAATAAGCCCTTACACAGGTCCAGCGAGAGAAAAATATAAAGAAAAATGGCTGTACTGGTACCCCAGAGGCTGTTCAATAGCTCCACGTTGTCCATAAACCAACCAGCAAAAATGCCAAAAGGTGGTCTTTCTTTTCTTAACCCTGCAGTGTATCTACCCAAACAGCAGTCTATGTCCACATTTATGGCATTTTAGAAGCCAGTAGAACCCGCGTAAAAATTTGAGGAGCATGATATGTCTCAGATGGCACAAGCTGGGCACAGCATATTGGGGACTGACATGCCATATTGGTGTAAAACTTGCCATTTACACTTTGCACAGTCCCCTACTCATTAATTTCTGCAGAAATACCTGTGGTGTCAAAATGCTCATTCCATCACTTGATAAATAACTTGAGGGGTGTAGCTTCCAAAATGGGGCCACTTTTTGGGGGTTTTCACTTTATGGGGTACCTCAGGATATCTTCAAATGTGACATGGCACCTGAAAACGATTTCAGCAAAATCTGCCCTCCAAAAGCCAAATGGTGCTTTTATTCCCTTCTGTGTGTCCGTACAGCAGTTTACAACCACATATGGGGTGTTGCTGTAGTCAGGAGAAATGGTGAAGAAATTGTGTGGTGCTTTTTCTTCTGTTACCTCTTATGAAAATGAAAAATTTGGGTCTAAAACAACATTTTATTGGAAGAGATTAGACTTTTTATATTCACAGCCAGGTGTCTCTAATTTTTATGGAACACCTGTTAGATTAAAGCGCTCACTACACCCCTCAGAAAAATCTTTGAGGGGTGTAGTTTCCAAAATTGGGTCACTTTTGGGGTGTTTCTACTGTAGGGGTACGTTGGGGTCTCTTTAAAGGGAACCTGTCATCAACTTTATGCTGACCGTACTGAGGGCAGTATAAAGTAGTGACAGAAATTCTGATTTTCAGCAGTGTGTCACACATCAGCTAAAAGTAAGTGGTTGCCGAGAACCAGCATCCTAATCATTGCAGCCCAGGCCTTGAAAAGAGTCAAATCTACCTGAGAAGAGCATTTCTGTCACTATTTTATGCTGCCCTCAGTACGGTCAGCATAAAGTTGATGACAGGTTCCCTTTAAATGCAACCTGGAGCCCAAAAACCATTTCTGCAATTATCTGCCATCCAGAAACCATATGGTGCTCCTTCCGTTCAGAGCCCTGTAGTCTACCCATACAGTAGTTTACAACCACATATGGAGTGTTTCTGTAAAGTGCGGAATCGGGGTAATAAATATTAAGGTTTGTTTTGCTGTTAACCCTTGCTGTGTCGCAGGAAAATTGATTAAAATTCAAAATCTGCATCTCCACTTTGCTTTAATTCCCGTGGAACACCTAAAGGGTTAACTAAGTTTCTACAGTTCAGTTCTATCAGTTTTAAATAATTAGAAGGGTATCGTTTTTAAAATGAGGTCATTTATGGCTGGTTTCTATTATGTAAGCCCTTCAATGTTACTTCAGAGCTGAATTAGTCCATGCTAGGTTCCTTTTAAAAGTGTAAAAAATTGCTTGCCTTGTAATGTCCTAAAAAATAAAGTAATATTTACAAAATGATGACAACATAAAGTAGACATATGGTGAATGTTAATTGGTAACTATTTTATGAGGTATCATTAAAAGCCGAGAAATTCAAATTTAGAAAATAGCGAATTTTTCCTAATTTTCTGTAAATTTGGGATTATAGATTTCTGGGTGTTAAATGAATTACCTTGTAACATTCTATAGCTAATTAATTTTTCTTGTAGGCCGTGATGAAAATCATCCATGTGAACCAGATGAGGCTTTGATAGATGAGTGCTGCTTGCTACCTAGCCAGTTTCTCATCCCTAACATGGACTGGTTGCCTCTTGGAAATGGGTTAATCAGCCGACTCCAGAGCAAACTGCCCCTACGCCTACAATTTGGGAAGCCACCTGGTGCCCCCAGCCATGCCTCTGTACAGTATGAAGCTTATACAAGGTAAGCCAGGACAGATCAGCTGGAAATGTCAGCCTTACACATTATATAATCAGATTCTTGCAATTTTTTAAGCTATTGTTGCCAACTCTTAAGCCTGACAAACCCCATGTTTATCACTCCTTTTTAAAATGGTTAGGACCCAATGCCCCTTGCACAGTGGACTACTGCTTTTTCCGTGTGCCAACATTACATATGCATTCAGTAGCTTCAATTTAAGTGTAGTTTTTAATGTGCACACTTGCTAATTATATATTTTTTTTCTATTTTTACTCAGATCACCCACCCAACCAAAAATTGATCATCTAAGAAGGCTTCATCTAGGAACCTGTCCCACTGAGCCCTGCAAGTCCTGCACTCGGTGAGTTTGATGGATCCGCACCCAGATTAGTTCAATTTTAGTTTACTGAAGCTAGTGAGCAAATTTTCAGTGCATAATCCCTGACAATAACGAACATGCTGTTCATTTGTCTGTGGATTTAGGTGTAGAATCTTGGCATAAAGGGACAACTTAGAATAGGGGATAATTGACCGGTGGGGACTGATCCCTGGGGACCTTCAGTGATCGTGAGAATTGGGTCCTGGTCCCACCTATATCTTAGTGATATGCCATCAGTGGATGAGATGGGTATAACCCTTTTAACTATAGTTCAGTTCAGTTTTTCCAGCATGATTGAGCACTATGTCACAAGGCAAAAGCGATAACGAAGTGGCTCAGGGAACAAAACATTTAAATTTTGGGTCAATGGGCAGGAAACTCCTCAGATCTCAATCTCATTGAGAACCTGTGGTCAATCCTCAAAATGGGTGGAGAAACAGAAGCACATAAATTGTGATAAACTCCATTCATTGATTAGGTAAGAATGGGTTGTTTAAATCAGGACTTGGCGCAGAAGCTGATATCCAGCATGCCAATGGTCAACCCTGTAAATACTGAGCCTACATAAACTTGATGTATTTGTCAATTATGAAATGCTTAGAATTGTACTTCAGTATAACATAGAAAAGCCTGACAAAAAAAATCCTAAAATGCTAAAGAAGCAAACTTTCTGAAAACCAAAATTTGTATCCGGCTCCAAACTTTTGGTCACATCTGTAGAATAAAAGAAAATCTACAGTCGGAAAATAAAAATGGATTAGACAAAAAGGATAAGTGTCAGTATCTGGTTTTAAATGTTAGAGAAAATTATATGGGAGACATTCCTATTAAAGGGGTTTTCCAAGAGTTTATAACGGATGACCTATCCTCTACATAGGTCATCAGTATCTGATCGGTGGGGATCCAACTTTCTCACAACTTTCCCTAGGCCATGTGATGTCACGTCAATCAGTCACATGGCTTAGGCGCAGCTCAGCC